>NC_067472.1:120788736-120968464 GCF_947179515.1 Apodemus sylvaticus
ACATACAGAGGGTAGCATCTGAAGAAAATAAGATACATAATAGAAAAAACAGTTTGGTGAATATGGTAAAAGTTGTAGTGATTTGCAAAGGAAAGCCACTGAAAAACCTTTTAGTCACACATATCATATTCTAAAGCAAAATTAGATTGTTTTGTTTTTTATATATAAAATTTTGGGGAACATATGGTGAGATGGAGAGAGAGGGAGAGAGGGAGAGAGACAGAGAGAGAGAGAGAGAGAGAGAGAGAGAGACAGAGAGAGACAGAGAGAGACAGAGACAGAGAGACAGAGAGAGACAGAGAGAGACAGAGACAGAGAATGAATCTAGTGTAGTGGAATTCAATAAATTAGGAAATGGTAAAATGTTTATGTTATAACAAAAGTAGATAAGATTGTAGATAATTTTTCTTCATGTAAAGCAGAAAAATTAAAACCAAATTACCTCCTTGATATCTGTAGCCCACTCAATCATTTCATTAGACATAAAGAGTTGCTGTCCATTTGGAAAGTGACCAGAAAACCTTCCTATTTTTATTTTTAGTCCATATTGTTTTAAAATATCAATGATATAGAAAATGTCATACTCTGCTTCCAGTTTTCTATTCTGATTCATGTTTACCAGGTCACCAGGAGGATTTACAAATTTTATGTTCTTCAGAAAAGAGAACACCTAAAACATATTTGACATTTTACTTTCAGCTATGCAGACACATTACTACAGAAATTATAAAGCTTGGAAAATCATTCATATCCATTATACATTCCATATATACTGGATTACTAAATGTATCCAGTACTGAAAAAATAAAATTCATTTTTATGCATGTAAAGTAGCTTCCTTATGCTTTACAAATACTGTATTCTCACTGGATTTGGTAACACATATCCACATGAATTTTCTTATTTGAAAGTAGTAATAAATTATCCATTTTTTTTCTGCCAACAGTGTTATTTACTCATTAAGAATGCTAAATACACAATAGTTCAAAATACGGCAAAAGAACGTAAAATTATTTCAGATTTATTCATTACATTAATTAAAATTTTTGATCAAATAAAAGACACGTTATTTTCTTAATTTCATTTACTAATTTCATGAGAAAAGTTTCAAATAATAAAGTCATGAGATACATATATGATTGGAATATCGGATGACATATCATGAGAAACATAATGAAATGCTGACTTGGGTTCCAATGCTAGTTGTATCATTAATGATAAAAGTAACATGATTTGCTCCTTATGCAGTGGTAGAGAACAGAAAGACATATATTTAGGATAAATTGTATTTCTTTACATAGATTTTGAACCAAATCTATGGCCTTTATGAATGCCATCCTATGATATATATGCCATTTAGTCTAAGAGTCATTACCTTCCAGGAGTTATATTCCAGTACCTTTCCATCATTCTCTGAGTATGTGTCTGCATGTTGAAAAACCATCTCATGAAGTGAGTGAGCCACAGCATACACAGAATTGTATAAGTTGTAACATGTTTCACTCATAGACATTCCAAGGGGTGGCACAAAAAACCACATAAATAGAGTTTTGGTTGGACATTTTTTCAATTTTTTACAATTAGGAGGTGGCAAAGAACACTTAAAATAAGTCCACCACAGTTTAGCGAAAGACATGCCATTACTGTAGTTAGAAGGGTACACTGTCTGCATAAATTGTTTAAAACCAGACATCTCAGACTGCTGATGTGAAAAAATAAGAGTCCCATGCAAGGAGTTAAGCATGAAATCTCCTATCATTGTGATCATATCAAATTGTGAAACACTGACCCAGAGTCTCTGAATGTTTTCAAATTTCCATATTATGAAGTTAATTTGTATAGGAGATTCTTTATCCCCATAGACAATCACAACTTTTGCTGATGACATTATGATTTGGTGATAATATTTATCAATCCTGTTAACATATGAAAACTTCTCATATGAGATAATACTGACAAATGCTAAGCAGACACTGCTTCTTTCCATTCCTGTTCTCAATTCAGAAAGGAATTCAATTCCATGGTCATCATCTGTAACAATCACTCCTACCCAGGTCCATCCGAAGTGAACTACTAGGGACACCATGGCTAGTGACAGAGAAGTGTCCTTGGGAGTCATCTGGTAGAGATGAGGAAAATGTTCCTGATCACTTAGGAAATGAAAATAACCACAGTAAATCTGAAAGATATTGACCATAAGAATCAGTATGAAGAAGATTAACTGCATAGTGCTCATTCTAAGTTCTATGTGTGCTAGAGCACATGCTAGAAGTGTGATAAAGTATGGATTCTTCGTTTTATTATTAAAATCATATCCAACTTCTTGTGAATTGCTATATAAGAACAGATAGACTAAGTCTTCTGGCAAAACATTTCACACTATCATGTCTTTCCCAGTAGTTTGCAATAAAGTTTTTGTGTTTGTCAAAGAAAATATCTAAATTTTGTGCTTGATTGATCAGAATAGATGTAAATGAATTCTCTACCTTTTAGACAGTTTTGGTATTCAGAAAAATCAGATTGTGTGTAAGATAGTATTTCATTAAATGTAACCCTTAATGACTTACCTCTGGCGTTCTAGAGAAGTAGAGGACTGGTCCAAATTTGTAAGTTGTCATCCATAGAGGTCCAGTAAGTACAATTAGATATCTTCTCTGATTTTTACAGTAGTAATTAGGAACAATTTCCTTTCTTTTCAAAAACAAACCTCCTTTCACATGATCCTGCATTAAGTTACATTCAATCATAACTTGTAGGGAAATGTTGGGTAAAATATGAATGTTCCTATTTATTTCTTCAATGGCAAAATAAACAGAGGAAATCAAGAGGATGGTCTTAGGTGTCACACTGAAAACAGAGCACACCAATTATGGTGGATATGGGTTCTTTTTTATTTAATATCTTTTTATTTGCATTTCAAATGATTTTGGAAAAAAATCCCTTTTTGATTTTTGTAAAAAACCCCTTTCCAGGATCCCCCCTCCCAGAAAGTCCTGTAAGCGCTCTTCCCTTCCCCTGTTCCCCAGTCAACAACTTCCCACTTCCCTATCCTGGTATTCCCCTACACTGTTGCACTGAGACTTTCTAGGACCAGGGCCTCTCATTCCTTCTTCTTGGGCATCATTTAATATGTGAATTGTTTCCTGGGTATTCCAAGATTCTGGGCTAATATCACTTATCGGTGAGTGCAGCCCTATTTATAATAGCTAGAAGCTGGAAAGAACCCAGATAGCCTTCGACAGAGGAATGGATAAAGAAAATATGGTATATTTACACTATGGAATATGACTCAGCCATTAAAAACAATGAATTCATAAAATTCTTAGGAAAATTGGTGGAACTGAAGAATGTTATCCTGAGTGAGGTGACCCAATCATCAAAGAACACACATGGTACGCACTTATTGATAAGCAGATATGGGTTCTAATTACGGTAATCGTAATAAAGTTCAATGTGTTTTAAGCATAGAATTCTTGGATTTTGTGACTCATTGATTAGGCTGTCCAGTTTTATGACCCATTGATTAGGCTATCCTGTTACTTTCTATGTATATGTATTAGGATGTGAGACCTGCAAAATAATTTAAGTTTTAAACTTGTTTTATCAAATTAGATGAATTGAAGTTTATAACATCTTTTGAACTTTTGTATTTAATATATACAGAAGTGTTAAGCATGCACAGTTTGCTGTTAACTTATTTTGACTTCTTTAACTGTGTTCTGAAATTAGACAGTGTATACATTTTTCTTTTGATTTTTAATAAACTTTTTAAATATAAATTTTATATTAATAGCATTGTGACATTTTTTACAGTTCTTATTTTTTGAACATGGTGAAACATGTTGAAACATGTGTCCTACACGAAGAAAATAATATTTATGAGCCAATTTTGACTCTTCTAATGCTTTCATACATAATTCTAATACCTAACATTTGTGGAGAATAAATGAGAATTATCTAGAATGATATACTGCTTTACAGAATCAGGACTAAAATTGTCATGACCCTTCATAAATATATAAAGGATAGGTAGCCATTTTTGCTTTTTTCAATAATTGCAAAAGTTTAATGAATTCATAGGTAATGTAATTCTTACACTTGTTTTCATACCACACAGGTCATCTCTTTTCATCTTCTATTTGAGGTTGTACAAAATTGAGTGATATAAGATTGTTTATAACTATAATATTTCTCTGTTACAACTGAGATCCTCTAACTTCATGTGTATCCTTAGGTAGCATATAACTTGCCTTGGTTTCTATTTAGTTCGGATTTATCTAGATATGTCAAGCAATTTTAAATGTTTCTTTACCAACGGCAGTTTAGTATTTAAAAAAAAAAAAAGAACAGCTAAAAAAAAAACCCTAAGTAATGAAATAACTAAAAGCACTGTCACCATTTCTGATCTCACTTTGTACTTAACACCTCTATTAATAAAATTGTCCAAAATGGAGGTGGGTGTCAATCAAGAGAATGCAACTGGAGACCTGGAAATAAACACACCCCTTTGGATGCACAGATATTTTTTATAACAACATCCAGAAAACTACACTATAATTTAAAAAAAAAGCTGTCTTCAATAATGGTACTGGGCCAAATATATGGCTTCAAGGAAAAGAATAGAAATGCATCCATGTCTATAACAGTGAAGAAACCCCAATTCCATGTCTTCTATCCACACTTGAGATACAAAAACTCACCTGCAATACATTTTCATTTGGATGAAAAACAGAAGATAAACTCAGTGGCATTTTGGAAATCATTTGCCTTATGATATTTTGTCAAGAAATTTACTTTTTAAGTTTATAGTTTTCTGTGTTTATTTTATAGCTTCCAAGCTTTTCTTTTAATGGACTACTTGATGTAAAGATGTGCATGTCTATTTTTCTCTTTGAATTTAACTATGCTGCTCATGCCTTTATATTTGCAGGGGCTCCTTTTCTGTTTGTTCAAATTTTTTAATATTCAGACAATTTTCTTTTATCCTATTTTAATACTATTCTTTATATGATAAATTTTAATGAGTGAATACAAAGATGTGGGCCCATATTGAAGGTAATTTTGAAATGATTTTACAGAAGTTGAGGGAGCAAAATTCACAAATTGAGTATATCGTACTAAAAATATATTTTATAAAAATAATGATGGGAATACAAATTTGAATTATGCTGGCAATTTAGTTAACCTTGGTAAATAGTATGCTTAGTAAAAAAAATAATAATGTATGAAGAATATATTCTCATTTATATTAAAAATATAAATGTACAGGTATGGAACAGAAAGTAGATTTAGGAATAGGTTAGGGATAAGGTTATGAAAAGATAAGAGTTAAAGGAAACAGCATTCAAGATTCCCAATGAAATATTCTAGGTATTATGTGTTGGACTTATACATCTATATAAGTATATAGATGCATTCTTACCTAAACAAATAGATCATAAATGATACATCAGGAAAACCTAATTTCAATAAAGACCGTTTAAATCAAATTAGCTTTAATGAAATTTAATGATTACTTTTTTTTATTTCATAGATTTTAATTTACATTAACATGTATATTATACAATCATTTTATAGTCAGTGGTTTCTATATAAAATATTTAGTGCTTTATATTTTTATAATATTTTTAGTTTTCTTCTCATCTGCTTGGTAAGTGTCTAGATATCAGTTGTGAGAATTCTCTTTAAGCTGTAGAAAGCCAGGAGTTTATTGATGATGATCTCCTATTTAATTCACCACAATGTCTTCATGCATGAAAGTGAAAGGACATTCTGAAATTTCAGACTGAAGGCTCTGTTTCATCATTAGAATTTATTATTTCTTAAATAGCCACTATATACATGCATGAAAAATAATATAGTCCATATCTACATGTACACAGAATATGATTAAAATATGAACTAATATAGATGTTTGATAGATGTTGAGAGAGAACAAATACTGAATGAGGGAGAATCAGTAATCTTTGAAATTGTATCCCCTTGATAGTTAAACCTCATATAATGGCAGGCAATAAATATAAAAGCATATTTACAATGCAAATTAGACTTGATTGGTTTTTTTAAAGATTGCATAAATCAGTGTGGAGGAACCTGGAAGAATTATTGGAAGGGATTAAATATGATGACAATACATTCTCTGCTATTCTTAAACAGATAATGTTCTTTTTAAAAATAAATTAACACAATTAATGGTACTTGTGGAAGAAAAATAGTAAATTATTTCTGCATTGTTCAAAGAATGCCATTTGAATTATTGTCTGAGAAATTGTAAATAACTCTGTAGATGTGAATCAAATAATAATTATCATATGGAGCAGGTCTAACTCTTATTAATACTATAAAAGTTTGAATTTTATATGCAGAGTCTACCTCCAGGAGAAAGACAGGGAATCAAGTGCACGGTTGGGTTGCTATACCACAGTCAAAAACTCTGAACTAATATTGTTACTGTCTAAAAGCACTACTGGGACAGAAATGAAGAAAAAATCTTAGGGAAAAGAGGTCCAGTGACCAGCATTACTAGGGATGCAACTTATGAGTTTCAAGGTCTGCCACTATTATAAATGCTATGATGTGGTTACAGACAGGAGCCTAGCATTGCTGCTTTTCAAGTGGCCAAACAAAGAGCTGACTGGGACAAATGCAGATACTTATACCCAACCAGTGGACTGAAGTCTGAGCCCACTGTAGATAAATTAAAGAATGGCTGGAAGAAGCTAAGAATGAGGGCAAACCCCTAGAAGGACAAGCATTCTCAAATAACCTAGCTAGATCCCTAAGATTTCTCAGACACTGAACCAAGAAGGAGACAGCACACACTATCAGTTCCAAGACCCCTGACACATATTCAGCACAAGATTGCCTGGTCTGGCCTAAGTGAGAGAAGCTGCACCTAACCTTGGAAAGACCTGAGGCCCAGAGATTGGGAAAGCCTGCCAGGGTGTGGTGGG
This sequence comes from Apodemus sylvaticus, assembly GCF_947179515.1. NCBI lineage: Eukaryota > Metazoa > Chordata > Mammalia > Rodentia > Muridae > Apodemus > Apodemus sylvaticus. Next base: position 120,795,690 of record NC_067472.1, read on the forward strand.
ATAGGGGATGGGGACACCCTCTTGGAGAATGAGGAGGAGAAATGAGATGAGGAGTCATCTTATGGGAGACCATGAGGAAGATAAGGACTGAAGGTTAAAAAACATATTAAAATATTTTTTAAAATGAAGAAAATGATAGAACACATGAGAAAAAGAAATCATATCTTTGGAATTTAAAAGAAAAAGACATTAAAAGTATTTTTTTTAAAAAGCATGCATATTTTGATAACTATTGATGCTACCGTGTATCATTTTTATGGGAAATGAATTGATTTCAATTACTACCAACAGATTTATGGATAAGAAATAAGTTGTTCATGCACACGAAGGTCATTATTTCCCTGGTAAGAACAATAAAGTAATATGGAGAACCAGATACTAAGGAATGATTAGCACTACAGGGGATGTGTAAACTTTATTCCCTTCCAAACATCTTGTATCATTGGGAAAATGTAAATCTTTTAAGAGATCAAAGTGAGTGTTGACTATAAGGGATAGCTAACTTCTGGATATTGAAAACAATGTACACACAAAAACTCAAAGCAGTAAAAAAAGAAAAAAAAAACAAACTCCCTAAAAGAATTCAAGGGTAAGACAAACTAAATACAATCACTGAAGTGGAATTCAACAAAAAATCCCATACTTAGGTTCAGGTTTACCTGAGAGGAAAGGGACATATAGTTTTTTCTTAGTGTCTATGGTGGCCAGAGCCTTGCATAAAATCTCACATCTGAAAATACATGGATAGAATTGATTAGTCCTGAAAGGTTGAAAATAAAATACAAAAAATTGCTTGAGTAGGCAAGGGAGATTGCACAAAGAATTGAGTGAGGAAAAAGATCAAAATAATCAAAATACAATGTATGACACTCAAAGAACTAATAAAAATATGCTCCAATTAGCCAGTTTCTAAATGAAAAGTTTTGAGATATAGACTTAAACTGAAAGAATATTTGGTTTCCGTGGTTACCAATCACTTGACATCACGGTTTGATGAAACAATTAAACACATATAGGGAAAGTCAGGATCCCTATCCCTGTAATGCTCTAACCAATAACTTAATCTTCATATTGAAAGCAACATATCAAACATTGTCAAGCTTAAGATCAATAATGCACTGTACAAGGGCATTGGGAATTCTTCATATCTAATCTACAGCAATGTTTAAGAAGTAGAGGGAGTAAATACATATAATGATGTCTTTTTCAGTTTTTTTCTACCAATAAACTCTAAGATAGAGACAAACACAGAAACTACATGGTGAATATACTTGCTTTGCAATAGAGAAATTTAGAATATGTCTATCACAATTGACATCAAAGTACTTGAAATTTAGATTTGAAAATGATATATTTCAATAATATTAACACTTTCAACACTAAAATGTGTGGGACTTCCAGATAAAACAAGATACACTAAAAGTAAGAGAAGAGAAAGTGGGAAAGGACCTCCAATACATCTGCACGGGGGAACTTCCTGACCAGAACACAAATGGATCAGGCTCTAAGATCAAATATTGACAAAAGGGACCCCATAAAATTGAAACTATTCTGTAAGGCAAAGGACACTGTCAATAGGACAAAACAGTAACCTACAGATTGGGAAAAGATGTTTACCAACTGAACATCTGATAGAGGGCTTATATCCAATATATACAAAGACCTTAAGTTAGAATCCAAACAACCAAATATACTATGTAAAAAATGGGGTACAGAGATCAACAAAAAATTCTTAACTGAGGAATCTGAAATGACCCAGAAGCACCTAAAGAAATGTTCAACAGCCTTAGTCATCAAAGTCTACCTCACACTAGTCATCATATAGGTGGAGCAATAATCCAGTATTTTATTTCCAAAAATTCACTTGCTTTATCAACTTTGAGAGTGTGTTAATAATAATGATAGAAATATCAAAACATTGCTGATAAAATAACATTTAATAGCCATGCAGCCATTTTAATTATGTAGATACAATATAGGAAGAGTAAAATCCACTCTTGTGGAAACATGTTTGTTATGTAATGTACAAGGTTTTATAGAAACTTAGATAAAACAATCCAATGTAATGAACATATGCAATGAATAAAATAAAACACAATAATGACAACCTAATAACATTTTGCAGCTCATCATGTGTTCATTAGTCAAGGTCTACATTAATAATTTATTTTCATTGTTAAAATGGAAGTGCAGGGGTCTTGATAGGAAACAAATATCTTGCTATTTTCTTTATTACTCATAAAAGGAGGAATTAAAATACCTCTCTAGAATTTTCTCATTTTATACAACAAAACATGAAAGTATGTATATTGAAAGGAGATTAAATTGTCAGAATGTTGGACTTAAAATGAATAAAAGTGAATTATAAGCACATTCTCTTTAACACCTGAGCCAATTCTTGCCTACAATGAGTCTAGGTTATGGGTGAAATAACACATTTATTTCAGAAGATTTTCTTATTCAAAGTCTTCAACTTCTCCTGAATTTTTTTCATCTACATCACTTTATTGGGAGTACTGCATCATATTCTCAATGCTACATTTTACAAGCAGTTATTTTTTACTAATAAATCATCACTTTCCTTATCATATCAACCTAGCATTCTACTGAAATTTCCTACTTCTTCTGGGATTTCTGTGATTTCAACTAATTTTGGAATTATGACATATGTATTATTTGACCTAGATCTGTGTATCCTTTCAATAAATGTAACTGAAAGTCAGGCCAGATATATTGAAGTTTGATGTTCATGCACTGGAAATCCAGACAGATGGAAGAAATATTAGCAAATCTATAAAAAATCACATTCTCTTAGGCTTTATGAAATAAACCAAAACCAGTGTTTTTATTACTTTTCTCAGGAATATCACATGAAATCCTAAAATGGAAATTGTCATATTAAAGGAATCTCTCTCAGAATAAATTCAATGGTGTGATTCATTCACTCAGCATCTAATTGGATGGTGATACAAAAATGACAAAAAGCAAGCTACACCTTAAAACCACCATAATTAAATGACCAGCTGTAAAACATAAACTAAATTTTAGTCATGTCCTAGAGCAGGACAGCCAGAAGGCACATAGGATCTTATTTATCATCCAGCATCTTTAGAATGCTTTATGTGCTTTTATGTATAAATTAAAGATGCACTTACTGTTTGTCTAGATTTTCACTGAAGTAATCATTCTTCACATAACCATCGCTTGTAAAAATGGAAAAGAAACAATCAGCCTCTTTATCTCCTAGATAATTTTCATTGTCCTTTATTCTCCAAAAGCACATCGGGTCACTCAAATGGCAAAAAAGGAAGGAAAGCTTCAAAACCAAGAAGAAAACAATCAAAGAGAGGATCTTTTCCATGTCACCAAGATAAGTGCCTGAGGAAAATGTAACATGAACCATCAGGCAGGCAGAAATCACATATCAAATTTTCATGAACACATCCAGGTGTCACTTTTTATTATTGTAGTTACTTTAGAAGAACACAAGTACTTCTCACAGAATTTACTTTTCAGTTCACTGTTTGCCTCTGGAGGATTCTGAAGCACATTCTGTCCTGCGGCTCTGCATCTGAGATCCTGTGTCCAGGTGAAAAATAGGGGTAATAATTTTTGTCATGATTATGCTTCTCTGTATCCCTTGTGATTAAATTCATGTAAACAGACATGAGGTTTCAGAATTAATTCAATTTGGAAATATTTTCTCATAAGCCTAGTTCATCAATCTAGTTTTCTGTAATCAAGTGTAATAGTTGACTTTGATTACATAGGTTATTCCAATGAGATTTACAAGGAATTCTGTCAATGAATTCAAATGAATCCAATTGGTCTAAGTAATAAAAAGATTAATAAAAGTAAACAACAGCTTTATGTGTCTTCAACACTTGCAGATGTTAATTTTATATGGTTGCTTTCTGACTGATTCATGTATCTTGCATTTATAATTATGACTGAATTATATTAGATCAGGACAATGTAAGACTACATCATTTTAAATTAATTTTACTCATAGCTGTTAACAAAAACTGATTACATGAGAAATCTAAGGCAAGCAATTATTTTTTTTCTTTTATGGTTCATTAAAGGGCATGTGAAATGGCAAGCAGAGAGTGTGCAGAGTGTACTATGCACTGTATTAAATGTCCTCAAGTGTATTAACCTTAGTTGTGATGTTGAATAAGAAATACTGTCTTTTAAATGCAAGAGTGATTTCCATAAAAATGCATTAGTACAATGCACAGATATTTCAGATTATTTTCAGTTTGACTTACAATTTAAAGTCAGTTATAACCATTATTTATTACTCATCATCCGTGGTGTTTTCCATTATGGGATGTTTTCTGGTGGATATACATAAATATTACACAGCACAAATTATGTCTGCCAAGAAAAATCCTCAAAGTTCATCCTATAAAACATAATATAACTTCGTTGTAGGTGGCTAGGCATGTAATCAGTGATCATGCTTACTATTAATATCATTTGTAAGAATGCATTTTGAAAAATATATGCTTGTTGCCATTCATATGCTTTAGTTGTTTTTTATTGTTATTGAATTATATTGAATGGACAGGTATGTCATATGTTAAAATCTTTTATATTCTGCATTTTAGTACTTTTATAGTCTTTAGTTTTAAAAGACATTTTGATCATAATCACACCAGTTTTTTATTCTTTATTCCTACATTCACTATCCATCCAACTATATGTCATTTATTTTTTTAAACCTTTCAAGATTACTTTTTGCTGCCAAAATCATTTTTGGACAATGGATTTTCCAAAGAAGTATAGTCAACTTCTCATGGTATGAGTTCTCATTTAAATTTTATTTTCCTTTTCCAGGAGCTAAAATCTGCATTCAGTAGTAACAATGTGAGAATTGTGTGTGCATTTCTCATCCTCATATATGTATGTAACCTCTCTTAGTCTTGCAAGATCTTATGTTTGCTACCTCAGTCGCGGGGAGTTGCAGCCTGATCTGCTGTGTTCAGAGCACTATGTTTCCTTCTTGTTATTTACAACTTCTGGCTGTTCAAATTAATGCAATACATCCTCGTGCCTTGAGGAACTTGTATTAAATATGGTCCATTAAGTCTCACATACATAGTTTATAGTTTCCAATAATCTCCTCTTTGGCCCATGCATTTCTGTGTTAATAATCATATAAAAATCAAATAATCAAATACAAAAGATTGCCAGATATGTGTTGAAAGCTCATTTGTATGATGCACATATTTTAATAGATTTGCATATATTTAAATGCATACTGACTTAGTTGCATAATAGTTTTTGGATTTTCTTCTACAGCTTATGTCTTTTTTTTTTTAGGGTAATGATTCCTTTATTTATTTATTTTTTTTGCTTTTGTACATAGTTTATTTTTATTAGTAAGATAATAAATCTTATACATAATTCAGGTTAGCCACCATACCCAAGTTTACATAGTTTCTTTTATTTTTTTTTCTTTTTTTTTATTCGATATAATTTATTTACATTTCAAATGACTTCCCCTTTTCTAGCCCCCCCCACTCCCCGAAAGTCCCATAAGCCCCCTTCTCTTCCCCTGTCCTCCCACCCACCCTTTCCCACTTCCCCGTTCTGGTTTTGCTGAGTACTGTTTCACTGAGTCTTTCCAGAACCAGGGGCCACTCCTCCTTTCTTCTTGTACCTCATTTGATGTGTGGATTATGTTTTGGGTATTCCAGTTTTCTAGGTTAATATCCACTTAATAGTGAATGCATACCATGATTCACCTTTTGAGTCTGGGTTACCTCACTTAGTATGATATTCTCTAGCTCCATCCATTTGCCTAAGAATTTCATGAATTCATTGTTTCTAATGGCTGAATAGTACTCCATTGTGTAGATATACCACATTTTTTGCATCCACTCTTCTGTTGAGGGATACCTGGGTTCTTTCCAGCATCTGGCAATTATAAAGAGGGCTGCTATGAACATAGTAGAACATGTATCCTTATTACATGGTGGGGAGTCTTCTGGGTATATGCCCAGGAGTGGTATAGCAGGATCTTCTGGAAGTGAGGTGCCCAGTTTTCGGAGGAACCGCCAGACTGATTTCCAGAGTGGTTGTACCAATTTGCAACCCCACCAGCAGTGGAGGAGTGTTCCTCTTTCTCCACACCCTCTCCAACACCTGCTGTCTCCTGAATTTTTAATCTTAGCCATTCTGAGTGGTGTAAGATGAAATCTTAGGGTTGTTTTGATTTGCATTTCCCTAATGACTAATGAAGTTGAGCATTTTTTAAGATGCTTCTCTGCCATCCGAAGTTCTTCAGGTGAGAATTCTTTGTTTAACTCTGTACCCCATTTTTGAATAGGGTTGTTTGGTTTTCTGGAGTCTAACTTCTTGAGTTCTTTATATATATTGGATATTAGCTCTGTATCTGATGTAGGATTGGTGAAGATCTTTTCCCAATTTGTTGGTTGCCGATTTGTCCTCTTGATGGTGTCCTTTGCCTTACAGAAACTTTGTAATTTTATGAGGTCCCATTTGTCAATTCTTGCTCTTAGAGCATACGCTATTGGTGTTCTGTTCAGAAAGTTTCTCCCTGTACCGATGTCCTCAAGGGTCTTCCCCAGTTTCTTTTCTATTAGCTTCAGAGTGTCTGGCTTTATGTGGAGGACCTTGATCCATTTGGATTTGAGCTTAGTACAAGGAGACAAGGATGGATCAATTCGCATTCTTCTGCATGCTGACCTCCAGTTGAACCAGCACCATTTGTTGAAAAGGCTATCTTTTTTCCATTGGATGTTTTCAGCCTCTTTGTCGAGGATCAAGTGGCCATAGGTGTGTGGGTTCATTTCTGGATCTTCAATCCTCTTCCATTGATCCTCCTGCCTGTCACTGTACCAATACCATGCAGTTTTTAACACTATTGCTCTGTAGTATTGCTTGAGGTCAGGGATACTGATTCCCCCAGATTTTCCTTTGTTGCTGAGAATAGTTTTAGCTATCCTGGGTTTTTTGTTGATCCAGATTAATTTGATATTGCTCTTTCTAACTCTGTGAAGAATTGAGTTGGGATTTTGATGGGTATTGCATTGAATCTGTATAGTGCTTTAGGCAAAATGGCCATTTTAACTATATTGATTCTACCGATCCATGAGCATGGGAGGTTTTCCCATTTTTTGAGGTCTTCTTCCATTTCCTTCTTCAGAGTCTTGAAGTTCTTGTCATACAGATCTTTCACATGTTTGGTAAGAGTCACCCCAAGATACTTTATACTGTTTGTGGCTATTGTGCAGGGGGTCATTTCCCTAATTTCTTTCTCAGCCTGCTTATCCTTTGAGTATAGGAAGGCCACTGATTTGCTGGAGTTGATTTTATAACCTGCCACTTTGCTGAAGTTGTTTATCAGCTGTAGGAGCTCTCTAGTGGAGTTCTCTTGGTCACTTAGGTAGATGATCATGTCGTCTGCAAATAATGATAGTTTGACTTCTTCCTTTCCAATTTGTATCCCTTTGACCTCCTTATGTTGTCGAATTGGCAGAGCTAGTACCTCAAGTACAATATTGAAAAGATAAGGAGAAAGGGGGCAGCCTTGTCTGGTCCCTGATTTCAGTGGGATTGCTTCAAGTTTCTCTCCATTTAGTTTGATGCTGGCTACCGGTTTGCTGTATATTGCTTTTACTATGTTTAGGTATGGGCCTTGAATTCCTGTTCTCTCCAAGACTTTAAGCATGAAAGGATGCTGAATTTTGTCAAATGCTTTTTCAGCATCCAATGAAATGACCATGTGGTTTTGTTCTTTGAGTTTGTTTATGTAGTGGATTGTATGATGGATTTCCGTATATTGAACCAACCCTGCATTCCCGGGATAAAGCCTACTTGATCATGGTGGATGATCGTTTTGATGTGTTCTTGGATTCGGTTGGCAAGAATTTTATTGAGTATTTTTGCATCTATGTTCATAAGGGAAATTGGTCTGAAGTTCTCTTTCTTTGTTGGATCTTTGTGTGGCTTTGGTATCAGCGTAATTGTGGCTTCGTAGAAGGAATTGGGTAGTGTTCCTTCTGCTTCTATTTTGTGGAATAGTTTGAAGAGTATTGGTGTTAACTCTTCTTTGAAGGTCTGGTAGAATTCTGCACTGAAGCCATCTGGTCCTGTGCTTTTTTTGGTTGGAAGACTTTCTATGACTCCTTCTATTTCTTTAGGCATTATGGGACTGTTTAGATGGTCTAGTTGGTCCTGATTTAATTTTGGTATTTGGTATCTGTCAAGGAAATTGTCCATTTCCTCCAGATTCTCCAGTTGTGTTGAGTACAGGCTCTTGTAGTAGGATCTGATGATTTTTTGGATTTCCTCAGTTTCCGTTGTTATATCTCCCTTTTCATCTCTAAGTTTGTTAATTTGGATACTTTCTCTATGCCCTTTGGTCAGTCTGGCTAAGGGTTTATCTATCTTGTTGATTTTCTCAAAGAACCAGCTCCTGGTTTTGTTGATTTTTTGTATGGTTCTCTTTGTTTCTACTTGATTGATTTCGGCCCTGAGTTTGATGATTTCCTGCCTTCTACTCCTCCTGGGCGAAATAGCTTCTTTTTGGTCTAGGGCTTTCAGGTGTGTCATTAAGCTGGTAATGTATGCTCTCTCCATTTTCTTTTTGGAGGCACTCAGGGCTATGAGTTTTCCTCTTAGCACTGCTTTCATTGTGTCCCATAGATTTGGGTATGTTGTGTTTTCATTTTCATTATGTTCTAAAAAGTCTTTAATTTCTTTCTTTATTTCTTCCTTGACCAAGGTATCATTGAGTAGAGTATTCTTCAGTTTCCACGTGTATGTGGGTTTTCTGTTGTTTCTGTTGCTATTGAAGACCACTTTTACTCCATAGTGATCAGATAGGAGGCATGGGATTATTTCTATCTTCTTATATTTGTTGAGGTCTGTCTTGTGACCAATTATATGGTCGATTTTGGAGAAGGTACCATGAAGTGCTGAGAAAAAGGTATATTTTTTTGTTTTAGGATAGAATGTTCTATATATATCTGTTAAATCTAATTGGTCCAAAGCTTCAATTAGTTTCATTGTGTCCCTGTTTAGTTTCTGTTTTCCTGATCGGTCCATTGAGGAAAGTGCAGTGTTGAAGTCACCCACAATTATTGTGTTAGGTGCAATGTGTGCTTTTAGTTTTAATAAAGTTTCTTTTACGAAAGAGGGTGCCCTTGCATTTGGGGCATAGATGTTCAGGATTGACAGTTCTTCTTTTTGTATTTTTCCTTTGACCAGCAAGAAGTGTCCCTCAGGGTCCCTTTTGATGACTTTGCGTTGAAAGTCAATTTTATCTGATATTAAAATGGCTACTCCAGCTTGTTTCTTGAGACCATTTGCTTGTAAAATTGTCTTCCAGCCTTTTACTCTGAGGTAGTGTTTGTCTTTGACCCTGAGGTGTTTTTCCTGTAAGCAGGAAAATGTAGGGTCCTGTTTACATATCCAGTCAGTTAGTCTGTGTCTTTTTATTGGGTATTAAGTCCATTGATGTTTAGAGATATTAAGGAATAGTGATTGTTATTTCCTATCATTTTTGACGTTATTTTTTAAATTTGAATGCTTAACTTCTTTTGGGTTTGATGAAAGGTTACTATCTTGCTTTTTCCAGGGTGAAGTTTCCCTCCTTGTATTGGTGTTGTCCTCCTATTATCCTTTTTAGGGCTGGGTTTGTGGATAGATATTGGGTAAACTTGGTTTTGTCATGAAATATCTTAGTTTCTCCATCTATGGTGATTGAGAGTTTTGCTGGATATAGTAGTTTTGGTTGGCATTTGTGTTCTCTTAGAGTCTGCATGAGATCTGCCCATGACCTTCTAGCCTTCATAGTCTCAGGTGAAAAGTCTGCTGTGATTCTGATAGGTCTTCCTTTATATGTTACTTGGCCTTTTTCTCTTACTGCCTTTAGTATTCTTTCTTTGTTTAGAACATTTGGTGTTTTGATTATTATGTGACGGGAAGTATTTCTGTTCTGGTCCAGTCTGTTTGGAGTTCTGTAGGCTTCTTGTATATTCATGGGCATCTCTCTCTTTAGGTTAGGGAAGTTTTCTTCCATAATTTTATTGAAGATATTTGCTGGCCCTTTAAGTTGTAAATCTTCACTCTCATCTATGCCTATAATCCTTAGGTTTGGTCTTCTCAGTGTGTCCTGGATTTCCTGGATATTTTGGGTTACAATCTTTTTGCATTTTGCATTTTCTTTAACTGTTGAGTCCATGGTTTCTATGGAATCTTCAGCATCTGAGATTCTTTCTTCTATCTCTTGTATTCTGTTGTTGATATTTGCATCTCTGTTCCCCGATTTCTTCCCAAGGCTTTCTATCTCCAAAGTTGTCTCCCTTTGAGTTTTCTTAGTTGTTTCTACTTCTGATTTTAGATCCTGGATGGTTTTGCTTAGCTCCTTCACTTGCTTGTTTGTGCTTTCTTGTAATTCTTTAAGAGATTTTTGTGTTTCCTTTTTCATGACCTCAGCCTGTTGACCAAAGTTCTCCTGTATTTCTTTAAGAGATTTTTGTGTTTCGTCTTTCATGACCTCAGCCTGTTGACCAAAGTTCTCCTGTATTTCTTTAAGTGTTTTTTGCATTTCCTCCTTGTTGGCTTTTGTATTCTCCTGGATTTCTTTCAATGATTTTTGTGTTTCCCTTGCAAGGACTTCTAACTTTTGATCCATTTTCTCCTGAATTTCTTTAAGTATGTCCTTCATGTGTTCCTGTACCAGCATCATGACCAGTGATTTTAAATCCAAATCTTGTTTCACTGGTGTGATGGGGTATCCAGGACATGTTGGTAGAGGAGAATTGGGTTCAGATGTTGCCATATTGCCTTGATTTCTGTTAGTGACGTTCCTGCGTTTGCCTTTTGCCATCTAGTTCTCACTGGTGTCTGTTTGTCTTGTCAGTGCTGAACTCACCAGTGCAAGCTGCCCCTTCCCATTTGGCCTCTGGTGCACAGCTTACCTCCTGCATTGTTTGTAGACAAGGTGCTGCTGCCCAGGCTGTTCGGATCCCAAAGCAGGCACCCGAAGGCTCCCGCTGGGGCCCGCTGGATTCACTGGAGCACACTGACTTCTCCCAGCTGGCCTCCCGGAAGCCCAGCTAGCCACTTGCAGGACTTGGAGATGTGGTGCTGCCGCCCAGGCTGATCTGGATCCGGAAGCGGAGGAAGTAGATCTGAGGGCTTCAGCCTGAGGCCTTGCCCCAGATTGTGTCTGTGGAGCAGATGGAGCCCGTGTGCACCCCCAGGAAGTGCGGATGGTGTATGCTGCTGTGATCTCCCCTGTGTTCCGCTCACTCCGCTGGGCAGCCGATCTGCCAACCGGGCTGTGGCACACAAGGTTAGCCTGGCCGCCCAGTCCCTGAGTCCAGGCAAAAGCCTGGGAGGCCAAGGTCTGAGCAAAGTTCCCCTAGGGCTATGACTGTTAATTGGGTCCGCCAGGTGACTAGGATGGCGGGCGTGCGCGCCCGCACTCCCTGAAAGCGCCGGGAGAGTCTGCTGTGCTAACAATCCCCTGGGTGGGTTGACTCACAGATGGCCCACCAAGCCGCCCAGTCCTTGGGGTCAGTCCTGTGCCTTTTGGGGCCTAGACCTCCGCTTTGTTAGCCTCAGGCTATGCCTGTTATAGGTCTGCCCGCCAGAGCTCTCTGTTGTCCTGCAGGCAAAATGGCGGCGGCGCGCGCGCAGACCTGGGCAAAAAAACCCCTGGCTGGGTTGGCACCCCGATGGCCCCCCGACCAGCCCAGGGCCTGGGTGCAGGCCAACGCCCATCGGGCTCAGACCACCGCGGTGTTGGCCTCGGATTATGTTTGTGTACCTCAGTCTGTCCGATCCCCGGAGTCCGGAACCAAGATGGATGCACCTCTCCTGACTGGTGGGAGGCCGAGTTCAGCTTATGTCTTATCTAGCCTGAACTTTACTTGAATGAAGAATGAAGTTCAAATATTCATTGAACATATATATACTCAATAGTGTTCCATCTTACATTTATTGGTCTTCATTTTGTATTAAAAAAACCACCATAACTTTTTCCATTCTGTGTGTTCGAATATATTAGCATGTGTATACTGAAGTCGGTCATTCCTATGTAATGTTTGCGTCAATTATACTCCACTATCTATTTAATGAAACTGCTTTCCACGTGTGAAGTTCCAAATTTTGAAAGATAAGCATCTCGGTTACTGGATCATTTTCTGAGGTACTAACATGTTCCATTTTTGTTTAAGAAATGAGATTTGATAGCAGAGGTTATATCCATACAAATAGTGAGAGGATTCTTTGTCAGTAGATATGCTGAGGTATTTTAAATTTATAACAAGGCTTCTAAGCATGCTGTGCTCAGAGAATGGATAAGATTATCACTATGATGTGTCTAAAACTTAATAAACTATTACTGTCACCTCTGTAAACATATTAAATTATTGACTTAAAGAGTTCTGAGTAGTTTTATGTAACCTTGTACCAACTCTATTATGACTACCCATGTGCCTTATACAGATTTGAGATACCAAGAAAAATCTTCTAGCTTAAAATTATTCTTTGTAACTGAAGAAATATCTCATCATATAAAGTGCTTGCCACACAAGCACAAGAAAACATACTTGCAATTTTAGATAACATATAAATTATGCAGAAGTAGAATTTCCATTTAAGTGATAGTTAAAATTACACATACTCAAAATCAGTTAGTGAGAAAAGAATAAAATACCCAAACTGGCCTCCTAAATCTCATTCAAACTACTGCAAAAGGCTCAGAGATCATCATTAAATAGGTATCAGCTATTCTATAAGAACAAACTTTGTAGATGACTGCACTGAATTTGGATTGTTACAACTATAAAATCAAAGTTGTGTGACAGCTACACACAAGACATATTCCAAAAGAAGTCATACAAAATCAGCTTGAAGATTGAGTAAGACACAGAGCCACCCATGGCTATGAATCGTCTTGTAATAACTACTGGATGAAGAGTCAGTTTTTTAAACTATAATTTGCCTCAATTTTACTAGAAAAAAGTTATATAGAGTAACAGTGACACAACCTGACTATTTAAAAGAAATGGTGAAACAAAGATCTGTGGACATGTAAAGATGGCAGAAATTGAAGGAACTAAAGTATATTTGGATATGGCAAAAATAATGTTTGAATTATCAAAATTTATGATATATGTCCTAATAATTGTTAATTTTGAAATTACAAAGCAATTTCGTCCTTTTTCCATTCCCTTTCCTTCTGACAATAACTTCTCTACATATTACTATGCTGTCTTTCATATTAATGGCATCATTTTAAAAACATTATATACATATATGAATATATATATGTATATATACATATACACACACACACACACACATATATATATATATATATATATATATATATATATATATATATATATTCCTAAATATACCAATGTAATTTGCTCAATACATATAAGGTAGTTACACATATATATTCCTGTAGAGTTGTCTATTTGGTATTAGATAAAAAAGTTTAATTACCCTTTGAAAATGTAAAAAGTTCATTTATCCCTTGGATAGAACTATTTCTTCTCTCAGCATTCTTAGAAACAGTATATGTTTATATAGCATTGAGGCCTTTTGCCACTGTTTTCAGTCCATTTTTAAGCATTCATGTTGGTAAGAGTTCATGGGTGCAGCTTCTGACAATCACAAGAGATATAATCTCAAAACTATCTGCATGATCCTCTGATTATTAAAATATTTCTCATCCCTTTTCTACAAAAACATTGTGTGTACAAAAGTACATGCAAAAAGTTTTCTTCTCATAAAATAGAAAAAGTTGCAACTCGGAAACTCAATAGTGACTCATCCTAAAACACTGAACAAACTTCAACTTCTGTGAAGACAAAGTATCAGTAGTATACTGAAGAGACACTGAGGAAGTTACTGAACATTAGCCCATTGTCTATACAGTTATGTGTAGATATGTGAACAGGCACAAATACATGAAATATACATGTGAATACAAGTCTATTTTATTACACATAACAATGATTATTCCAGCTTGCTTCTTCATCCATTTCCTTGAAAACTCTTTTTCCAGCCCTTTACTCTGAAGTGTCTGTTTTTACTGCTATGTGTTTCTTGTATGCAGCAGAAGGTTGGATCCTGTTTTCATATCCATTTTGTTAGTCTGTGTCCTTTTTATTAGAGAATTAAATCAATTAATGTTGAGATATTAATGAGCAGTGTTTTACATGTAAGTATGTGTATTTGTTTGTGGTTCCCTAATTCTGCTGGTATGAGATTAGTTATCTTGTGTGTTTTCTTGCATGTTGTTGGATGCTAATATCATCCTATGGTTGGAGTTTTTTCTGAATGTATTCTCCATTTACATTTCAAATGTTATACCCTTTCCTGCTTTCCCTCCTCCCAGAAAACTCCCAGCCCATCCTTCCATTCCCTGCCTGCATGAAGATGCCCCTTCATCCAAGCCCTGCACACCTACATGTCCCCCTCCTCAATTCTCCCAGACTGGGGCATCTCTCACACCTTCATAGGACCAAGGACCTCTCCTCTCATTGATGCCCAACACGGCATTAATCCACCCCACTTTTGGCTGTAACCATGTGTACCCATTGGTTGACAGCTTAGTCCCTTGGAGTCCTGTCTGTTTGGACAACATCATCGTTTTCCCCCTGGAGCTGCAAACCCTTTCAGCTCCTCAAATCCTCACTCCAACTCCTCCATTGGAGTCCCTGCACTCATTCAAATGGTTGGCTGCTAGGATGTGCCTCTATATAAGGCTCTGGCAGGACTCCTCCAGAGACAACCATAACAGGCTCCATTTAGCACGCACTTCCTCTCATCCATAATAGTGTCAGGTTGTGGTGAATGTTTATAGGATGAATCCCCAGGTAGGACAGTCTCTGGGTGGCCTTTCCTTCATTCTCTGCTCCACATTTTGTACCCATAATTGCTCCTGTGTGTATTTTGTTCCATTTCTCAGAAAAACCAAAGCACCCCTACATTAGTTTTCCTTCTTCTTGAGCTTCCTGTTGTCCATGAATTGTGATTTTTATTTTGAACTTTATGGCTTATATCCACTTATCCATGAGTGCATACTATGCTTGTTCTTTTTTGAACTCACTCAGGGTTACACTTTCTAGTTCCATTCATTTCCCTAAGAATTTCATGAATTCATTGTTTTTAATAGCTGAATAGCACTCCATTGTGTAGACATACCACAATTTCTGAAACCATTCCTCTGTTGAAGGACATCTGGATTCGTTATAGCTTCTGGCTATTAGAAATAAGGCTGCTATTAACAGAGTGGATGATGTGTCCTTATTACATATAGGAGCTTCTTCTGGATGTATGCTGAGGAGTGATATAGCTTGGTCTTCGGGTAGTACTATTTCTAATTTTCTGAGGAACCATCAAACTGATTTCCAGAGTTGTTTTACAAGCTTTCAATCCCACCAGCAATGGAGAAGTGTTCCTCTTTCTCCACATCCTAACCAGCACTGCTGTCACCTGAGTTTTTCATCTTAGCCATTCTGACTGGTGTGAGGTGGAATCTCAGGGTTGCTTAGTTATCCATGATAACTAATGATGCTAAACATGTATTTGTGTGCTTCTGAGCCATTTGAGTTTCCTGAGTCGAGATTTCTCTGTTTAGCTCTGTACCCCATTTCTATAGGGTTCTTTGACTCTCTGGGGACTAACTTCTTGACTTCTTTTTAGACATTGTTTTTTTTTTTTTTTTTTTTTTTTTTTTTTTTTTTTTTTTAGTTTTCTGTCGGAAGTAGGATTGGTAAAGATCTTTTCTCAATCTGCTGGTTGCCATTTTGTCTGATTGACAATGTCCTTTGTCTTATAGAAGCTTTGCAGTTTTATGAGGTCCCATTTGTCAATTCTTGTTTGTAGAGCATAAGCTAATCAGGAAATTTCCCCCTGTGCCCATGTGTTCAAGGCTCTTCCCCCACTTTATCCTCTATAAGCTTCAGTGAATCTGGTTTACATGAAAGTCCTTGATCCACTTGCACTTGAGCTTTGTACAAGGAGAAAAGAATGAGTCAATTTGCATTTTTCTACATGCTGACCTCCAGTTGATCCAGCAACATTTGTGAAAAACGCTGTTTTTTTCCACTGCATGTTTTTAGCTCAGTTGTCAAATATCTAGTGACTGTAGGTGTGCAGATTCTTTTCTGGGACTTCAATTCTATTCCCTTAATCTTCCTGCCTGTCTCTGTACCAATACCATACAGTTTTTATCACTATTTCTCTATATTAGAGCTTGAGGTCAGGGATAGTGATTCCCCCAGGAGATCTTTTGTTGTGGAAAATAGTTTTTGTCATCCTGGGTATTTTATTATTCCAAATAAACTTGCAGATTGCTCTTTCTAGCTCTGTGAAGAATTAATTTGGAAATTTGATGAGAATTGCATTGAATCTGTAGATTACTTTTGGCAAAATGGCTATTTCTACTGTATTAATCCTGCCAATGCGTGATCTTTACATCTTCTGACATCTATGATTTCTTTCTTCAGAGACTTAAAGTTCTTGTCATACAGAACTTTCACTTACCTGGTTAGAGTCATACCGAGGAATATAATATTTTTTGGGACTATTATGAAGGGTGTCATTTCCCTGATTTCTTTCTCAGTTTGTTTATCGTTTGAGTATAGGAAGGCTATTGATTTGTTTGAGTTAATTTTATATCCAGCCACTTTGCTGTAGTTGTTTATCAGTTTTAGGAGTTCACTGGTGGAATTTTTGGGGTCTCTTAAATATAGGATCATATCCTTTGCAAATAGTTATATTTTGACTTCTTCCTTTTCAATTTGTATACTTTGGACTTCCTATTGTTGCCTACTTGCTCTGGCTAGGACTTCAAGTACTATACTGAATAGATAGCGAGAAAGTGGGCAGCCTTATCTGGTCCCCGATTTTAATGGGATTGTTTCAAGTTTCTCTTCATTTAGTTTGATGTTGGCTACTAGTTTGCTGTATATTGCTTTCACTGTGTTTAGTTATGGGCTTTGAATTCCAAATTTCTCCAAGATTTTATCATCAAGGGATACTGAATTTTGCCAAAACCAGTTTCAGCATCTAATGAAATGATCATGTGTCATTTTTTTTCTTTTTGAGTTTGTTTATGTAGTTGATTACATTGATGGATTTCCATATATTGAACTGTCCCTGCATTCCTGGGATGAAGCCCTCTTGAACTTTGTGATGTATCATTTTAATACATTCTTAGGATTTGGATGGACAGAATTTTATTGAGTATTTTTGCATCAATGATCATAAGGGAAATTAGTCTGAAGTTCTCTTTCCTTGTTTGGTCTTTGTTTGGTTTAGGTGGTTCTTTAGCTTGTATGAGGAGATGGTGTCTTCACTGTGGCATACCCTGTAATAGTCTGCCCCAGCAAAAGGATGGGTGGCAAAATGGTGGAAGGGTTTTAAAGGGAGAAGTATTTGAAAGGGGTGGGGGTTTTAGTGGTTGCTGGATAGTGAGTCCCGCTGGACCCCCAGCAGTACTTCTGGGACTCCAGAAGTGGGAGGGGGTGCCTACCAAATATTTGGAGTATAGTGAGAACTCTAGGATGCATGGGGAGACATCTAGGATGCCTTCACGGTGGCCGTCCTGGCAAGAATCTGCCCCAGCAGAGAGGACAGGCAGCAGAAGGGGCAGAAGGAATGGAAGAAGAGTGGTATTCTGGAAGGTGAAGGTTTTGGTGATTGCCGGGTAGCAAGTCCTACTGGACACCCAGCAGCAGCTCTAGACTCCAGGGGTGGGAAGGGGATCTTACCAAATTCCCTGAGTGCAGCTGGTTCTCTAGATTGTATCAGGAAATGTTGTCTTTACTTTGGAAAACCTGGCAAGAGTCTGCCCCAGCAGAAAGGACAGGCAGTGGATTGGTTAGGGTTTTTATTTTTTATTTTTTTGTGTGGCTTGATTTGTGGACCAATATTGTTTGATTTTGGATCTGTCTTGAAATGCCTTGTTTTCTCCATTTGTGTTGATTGAGAGTTTTGATTTAGTAGCCTAGGTTAGTATCTGTGATTTTTATTTTCAAAGTTGCAAGATATCTGAACAAGTCCTTCTTGCTTGTAGAGTCTCTGTTCAAAATTCAGGTGAAATTTTGACAGGACTGCCTTTTTATGTTACCTGGACTTTTTTCAAGGCTAATTATTTTATTTATTATTTTATTCATTTATATTTTATTTTTAAATATTTTATTAATATTTTATACACTATATTTTATTCCCCACCCCATAAAACTCTGCCTACCCTCCTACCCGACTCTTCTACATCTCATATATCCTCCCTTCTTCCTGTCCCCATGTGGATATTCCTACTCCCACCCCAACTGACTTCTAAACTCCCTGGAGGTTCCAGTCTTCTGATGGTTAGGTGCATCATCTCTGAATGAACACAGACCTAGTAGTCCTCTGTTGTATGTATACTAGGGACCACATATCAGATGGCATATGCTGCCTGTTTGGTGGTCCAGTGTTTGTGAGATCCTGGGGGTCCAGATTAATTGAGACTGCTGGTCCTCCTACAGGGTTGCCTTCAGCTTCATTCAGCCTTCACTAATTCAACAGTGGGGGTCAGTTGATATTCTCTTCCTGTTTAACTCTCCACACCTCATCTCCTACATCTACTTTGGCCCTATGAGGGTGCTCTTCCACAAAAACACCTCACTGTTGTAGCTTCCCCCTATGCTGAGGCATCAAGCCTCCTCAGGACAAAGGGCATCCCCCCCATTGATGTCAGATAAGGCCATACTCTGCTTTATATGTACTTGTATTCAAGGCTTACTCTATGTATACTCCTTGGTTGGTGGATTTATCCCTGGAAGCTCTGGGTTGTCCAGTTAGTTTATTTTATTATTTCTATGGAGTTACAAATCCCTTCATCTCCTGCAGTCTGTCCTCTAGCTCTTTCATTGGGGTTCCAAGGCTCAGTCTGAAGTTTGGCAATGAGGGCCTGCATCTGTATAGGTTAGGTACTGGTAGATCCTCTGCAGGAACAGCCATACAAGGCCCCTGTCAACAAGCACTTCTTAGGGTCAGCAGTAGTGTGGGTGATTGATGTCTGAGGTTAGGTTGGCACAGTCACTGGATGGCCATTCCTTCGGTCTCTGTTCTATTTTTTGTCTCTTGATATGCATTGTTTTTTAATGGCTATTTTATTTATCTACATTTCAAATGTTATTCCCCTTCATAGTTTCCCCTCCACAAATGCCCAGTTCCTACCCCTTGCCCTGCTGCCTCTATGAGAACATTCTCCTACCTGCTGACCCGTTTCTGCCTCACCACCCTAGTATTTTCATATGCTGGGGCATGGAGCTTGCACAGGACGAAGGCCCTTCCCTTCCATTGATGCCAGATAAGGTCGTCCTCTGCTACATTTGTTGCAGGAGTCCTCGATCCCCAATATGTAATCTTTGGTTAGTGTTTTATTCTCTGGGAAGTTTGGGGGGATCTGTTGGTTCATATTGTTGATCTTCCTGTGGGGTTGTAAATCTTCAACTCCTTTAGTCCTTGCCCTAACTTCACCATTGGGTTCCCCAGGCTCAGTCTGATGTTTGGCTGTGTACATCCACATCTCTATTGGTCAGACTCTGGCAGAGCTTTCAGAACACCAAACAGATGGAAGCAGAAAAAAAATTACTCCCATCACATAATAAATAAAATACCAAATGCACATAACAAAGAAATAATATTGAAATCAGTAACAGAATATGATCAAATAACATATAAAGGGAGCCTCATCAGAATTACACAGACTTCACAAGAGAGATGCTAAAAGCCATAAGATTTTGGGAAGATGTCATATAGACCCTAAGAAATCAAAGATGCCAGGCCCAGCTACTATATCCAGCAAAACTTTCAATTACCATAGAGGTAGAAACCAAGATATTTCATGACAAAACCAAATATAAACAAGATCATTTTACCAATCCATCCCTACAGAGGATTATAGAAGGACAACAGTAACCAAAAAAGGAAACTACAACCAAGAACTTTCAGTTCTAAACATCTATACTGCAAAGGCAGGGGCACCCACATTCATAAAAGAAAATTTATAAAGCTTAAAACACACATTATACCCCACAAAATAATAGTGGGTGACTTCAACACCTCACTCTCCTCAATGGACAGATCAGTGAAACACAAACTAAACAAAGACACAGGGAAACTAACAGAAGTTTTGGACCAAATGGATGTCTATAGATATCTATAGAACATTTCATCTAAAAATCAAAAGAATATATCTTCTCGGCACCTTATGGTACCTTCTCCAAAACTGACCATGTATCTAGTCACAAAACAGACCTCAATAGATATAAGAAGACTGAACTAATCTCATGCCTCCTATCAGATCATGATGGACTAGGGCTGGTCTTTAAAAACAACAAAAAAACCCACATACATGTGGAAGTTGAACAATGCTCTTCTCAATGATACCTTGGCCAAGAAAGAATTAAGGAAAGAAATCAAAACCATTTTAGAATTTAAAGAAAATGAAGGCACAAAATACCCAAATTTATGGGACACAATGAAAGCAGTGCCAAGAGGAAAACTCATAGCCCTGAATGACTCCAATAAGAAGCTGGAGAAAGCACACACTATCAGATTAACAGCACACCTGAAAGATTTGGAAAAGAAAGAAGCTAATATACCCAAGAAGATTGGAGGTCAGAAAATCATCAAACTCAGGGTTGAAATCAGCCAAGCAGAAACAAAAAGAGCTATACAAAGAATCAACAAAACCAGGATCTTTTTTTTTTTTTTGAGAAAATCAACAAAATAGATAAACTCTTAGCCAGACTAAACAGAGAGCACAGAGACAGTATTCAAATTAACAAAATCAGAAATGAAAAGGGAGAAATAACAACAGAAACTGAGGAAATTGAAAAAATTATCAGATCCTACTACAAAAGCCAATACTCAAAACAACTGGAAAATCTAGATGAAATGGCCAATTTCTACGACAGACACCATCTAAATGATCCTATAAACCCTAAAGATGCAGAATTCTATCAGATCTTCAAAGAAGACCTCATACTAATACTATTCAAACTATTCCACATAATAGAAACAAAAGGAATACTACCCACCTTGTCCTAAGAAGCCATAATTACTGTGATACCAAAATCACACAAAGATCCATGAAAGAGAACTTCAGAGCGATTTCCATTACAAATATCAATGCAAAAATATTCAATAAAATTCTTGCCAACCAAAGCAAAGAACACAACAAAATGATCATTCACTATGATCAAGTAGGCTTCATCCCAAGGATGCAGGAATGGATCAATATACAGAAACCCATCAATGTAATCCTCTACATAAACAAACTCAAAGAAAAAAAACCACATGGTCATTTCATTAGATGCTGAAAATGCATTTCAAAAAATTCAGAATCCTTTCATGTTTAAAATCTTGGAAAGAACAGGAATTCAACGTCCATAACTAAACATAATAAAAGCAATATACAGCAAACCATTAGCCAACATCAAACTAAATGGAGAAAAACTTCAATCAATACCTCTAAAATCAGGGACTAGATCAGGATGCCTTCTCTATATATATCTATTCAGTATAGTATTTGAAGTTCTAGCTTGAGCAATTAGACAAAAATGTAGGTCAAAGGTATACAAATTGAAAAAGAAGACGTCAAATTATCACTATTTGCAAAGGATATGATAGTATACTTAAGTGACGCAAAAAAGTACACCAGAGAACTCCTACAGATGATAAACAACTTCAGCAAAGTGTCTGGATATGAAATTAACTCAAGTAAATCAGTATCCTCTCTATTCTCAAAGGATAAACAGGCAAAGAAAGAAATTAGAGAAATGACACCCTTGACAATAACCACAAATAATATCAAGTATTTTGTTGTGACTCTAACCAAACAAGTCAAAGAGCTGTATGACAAGTACTTCCATGCTTGTAGATTGGCAAAATTAATATAATAAAAATTGCCATCTTGCCAAAAGCAATACACAGATTCAATGCAATTAGCATCAAAATCCCAACTCAATTTTTCATATAGTTAGCCCAGAAACTTGGAATACCCTAGACACAATTCACATATCAAATGATGCCCAAGAAGAATGAAGAACAATGTATGGATACTTTGATCCTCCTTAGAAGGAGGAATGAAATTCCTACAAAAGGAGGTACAAAGACAAAGTGTAGAACAGTCTGAGCGAAGGACCATACAGAAACTATCCCACCTAGTGATCTATCCCATGCAGAGTTATAAAACCCAGACACTATTATTGATGCCCACAAGGCCCTGCTGACTGGAGCTAGGTATAGCTGTCACCTGGGAGGCTCTGGTAGTGCATGACAAATACAGAGGCAGACACTCTCAGCCAGCCATTGAACTGAGCACATGGTCTCCAATTGGCTAGCTAGAGAAAGGATCAAAGTAGTTGAAGGAGTTTGCAATGCCATAGGAAGAACAAAAAGATGAGCTACCCAGTAGTTACAGAGCTCCCAGGTTTAAATACATCATCCAGAGAGTGCACATGGATTTACCCAGGTTTCCAGACACATAGGCAGCAGAGGGTGGCCTTGTTGGACATCAAAGGGAGGAGAGGCCCTTCATCATGGAAAGGCTCAATGCAGTTGTGTGGAGGAATGCTGGGACAGGGAAGTGGGTAAGGGTTGATTGGGGAAGAGGAGGGGGGAAACGGGTTATGAGATTTTCAGGGGGTGTGGGATTCAGGAAATGGGACAACATTTGAAATGTAAATGAAGAATATATCTAATAAAAAAGTTGAAATAAAAATAAAAAAATAAAAAGAAAGGTAATTTCAGTTCTGAACATCTATGTCCCAAATGCAAGGGCTTTCATATTCAAAAAGGAATCTTTCCTAAAGCTAAAAACACTCGTTAAACTGCATGCAATGATAATGAGAGACTTCTCATAAATATACAGGTCATTGAAAGAGAAACTAATCAGGGACACATTGAAATTAATAGGGGTTATGAACCAAATGGATTTAACAGATATCTACAGAGCACTTCACCCTAAAATAAAAGAATATAACTTCTTCTGAGTACTTCATGTTATCTTCTGACAAACTGAAAATATAATCAATCACGAAACAAGTGTCAACATTTACAAGATAGCTGTAATCCCATGCATTTTACCAGATGACTACAGACTAAAGCTAGAAACTGAGGGAATTAAAAAATCATCTGATCCTACTACAAAAGCCCATAGTCAACAAAACTAGAAAATCTATATGAAGTAGAAGATTTCCTATATACATACCACATACCAATGTTAAGTAAAGAGCAGATAAATTATCTAAACAATCTCATATCCGCTAAAGAAAAAGAAGTCTGAAAATATTCCAACCAAAACCAAAAACAAACAAACAAAATCAGGCCCAGATGGCTTCAGTACAGAATTCTACCAGAACTTTAAAAAGGATCTAATACCAACAGTGCTCAAATTATTCTATAAAATAGTAGCAGAATGAACACTACCTAATTTATTACATGAAGTCACAATTATTCTGATACCTGTTCTACACAAAGACCTAACAAGGAAATAGTATTTCATACTAGTTTCACTTATTAATATTGATTAAAAACACTCAATATATTTTTAGCAAAGCAAATCCAAGAACACATCTAAACCATAATTCACTACGATCAAATAGGTTTCATCCTAGTGATGCAAGATTTGTTCAACATATAAAAATTCATTAATGTAATCTACCATATAAACAAACTCAAAAAAGAATCATGTCATCATTTCAGATGCTGAAAAAGCATTTGTAGAGTAGACCTCCAGGAGTGGAGGGATCTGGTTGCCATCTCATAGTCAAAAATTCTGACCCTGAATTGTTCCCATCTAAAAGAACTGAAGGGAATGAAATGGAGAGGAGACTGAGGGAAAGAATGTCCTGTGACCTGCTCGACTTGGGAGGCCAACAATGGGAGGTTCCAAGGCCTGACACTATTACTGATCCTATAGTATTCTTACAGACAGGAGTCTAGCATGGCTGTCCTGTGAAAGGTCCAACAAGCAGATGACTGAGACAGTTGCAGAAACTTATAACAAATCAATGGGCTAACGTTGGGGGACCCTGTGTATGAATTAGAGAAAGGCTAAAAGAAGTGAGGAGGGTGACCACATAAGACTGGCAGTCTATATCTAGGACCCCTGAGATCCCTCAGACACTGAGTCACCAACCAGAAACTTGTCTGAGATCCCAGACACATATAGAAAAGGAGTGCTGCTCTGGCCTTACTGGTAGAAAAGGAAACCTAAACCTATTGAGACTTGAGGCCCCAAGGGAGTGGGGAGACCTATCCAAGGGTCAGGTAGGGGGGGCTAGAGGGAGGGTATGGAGACAACTTCTTTGAGACAGGGGAGTATAAATAGGAATGAGTAACTGGAGAAGGGCAAACCAGAAGAGGGAGTAACACCTAGACATTAAAAATATTATGCTAATAAATAAATAAATAAATAGCCTTGAATAATATTAAACATGTTGGGGGAACTCTAACAAAGGAAGTGAAAGATTTGTATGATAGAACTGCTAGGGTTTGAAGATAGAAAAAAAATCGAAAAATTAAAAATACCCTATGCTCATGGATCAGTAGGATTGACATAATTAAGACAGCCATAATATCAAAAGACACATTGAAATTCAATGCAAACCCCATAAAAATTCCAACACAGTTTCTATACCAACTTTGAAAGTAAAATTTTTTAACTTCATATAGAAAAAAATCAGAAATAAAAATCTCAGAATAAGCCAAAGCCCCCGGAGCTTATCCTATGACACAGCTCTCCAATCCTGAATACTGCTGAGAGACAGCTAATCTCCCAGGAGTGTGGACAAGCCTGCTAGCACAGGTAAGACCAATCCTTCTGCTCAGAGGGACCCATCTCCAATGCTCAGGACACAGGAACCAAGGAACAAGTAGGGAAAGAATACTTCCAGTTTCTGTCTGATGCCCAGAGGTAACCCTGTGCCACAGCTCTGTATAAGCAAATTCCTCTGGGAAAGATCTGGTCTCCCACGAGTACTGACACATAGGCTTGCAGGATGAACAAGCCACCATCAGAGACAGAAAGATCAGCTAATACAAGAGATAACCAGATTGCAAGAGGCAAGGGCAAGAACATAAACAACAGTAACCAAGGCTACTTGGAATTATCAGAACCAAGTTCTCCCACCACAGTGAGCCCTGGATACCCAAACATACCAGAAAAGCAAAAGTCTGATTTAAAATTACATATTATGATGAGGATAGAGGTCTTTAAGGAGGACATAAATAGCTCCTTTTAAAATATACAAGTAAACACAGGTAAACATGTAGAAGCTCTTAAAGAAGAAACACAAAAATCCCTTAAAGAATTACAGGAAAACACAAACAAATAGGTAAAGTATACGAACAAAACAATCCAGAATCTAAAACCAGAAATAGAAATAATCAAGAACATAGTAAAAGCAATTTACAGTAAACTGGTAGCCAACATCAAACTAAATGGAGAGAAACTTCAAGCAATCCCACTAAAAATCAGGGACTAGACAAGGTTACCCCCTCTCTCCATATCTTTCCAATATAGTTCTTGAAGTCCTAGCTAGAGCAATTAGACAACAGAAGGAAGTCAAAGGGATACAAATTGTAGAGGAAGAAGTAAAACTACCACTATTTGCAGATGATATGATAATATACTTAAGTGACCCCAAAAACTCTACTAGAGCACTCCTACAGCTGAGAAACAACTTCAGCAAAGTGGCTGGCTACAAAATCAACACAAGTAAATCAGTAGCCTTTATATATGCAAAGGATAAGCAGACTGAGAAAGAAATTAGGGTAATGACCCCCTTCATAATAGCTACAAACAGCATAAAGTATCTTGGGGTGACTTTAACCAAACAAGTGAAAGACCTATATGACAAGAACTTCAGATCTCTGAAGAAGGAAATCGAAGAAGATCTCAGAAAATGGAAAAATCTTCCATGCTCGTGGATTGGCAGGATTAATATAGTTAAAATGGCCATCTTGGCAAAGGCAATCTACAGATTCAATGCTATCCCCATTAAAATCCCAACCCAGTTCTTCATAGAGCTAGAAAAATCAATTCTCAAATTCATCTGGAATAACAAAAAACCCAGGATAGCAAAAACTATTCTCAACAGTAAAAGAACTTCAGGGGGATTAAGTATCCCAGACTTTAAACTCTACTACAGAGCAATAGTGATAAAAACTGCATGGTATTCGTACAATATCAGGCAAGCAGATCAATGGAATAGGATTGAAGACCCAGAAATGAACCAACACACCTATGGTCTTCGACAAAGGAGCTGAAAGCATCCAGTGGAAAAAAGATAGTGTTTTCAACAAATGGTGCTGGTTCGATTGGAGGTCAGCATGCAGAAGAATGCACATCGATCCATTCTTATCTCCTTGTACCAAGCTCAACTCCAAATGGATCAAGGACCTCCACATAAAACCTGACACACTGAAACTAATCGAAAAGAAACTGGGGGAGACCCTGGAGGACAGGGGCACAGGGGAAAAGTTCCTGAATAGAGCACCAAAACTTATGCTCTAAGATCAAGTATTGACAAATGGTACCTCATAAAACTACAAAGTTTCTGTAAGGCAAAGGATACCGTCAAAAGGACCGAATATCAATCAAGAGATTGGGAAAGGATCTTCACCAACCCTAAATCCGATAGAGGGCTAATATCTAATATATACAAAGAACTCAAGAAAGTTGAACCCAGAGAAACAAATAACCCCATTAAAAAGTGGGGTACGGAGCTAAACAAAGAATTTTCACATGAAGAACTTCGGAGAGCTGAGAAACACCTTAAGAAATGTTCAACATCATTAATAATTAGGGAAATGCAAATCAAAACAACCCTGAGATTTCACCTCACACCAGTCAGAATGGCTAAGGTCAAAAACTCAGGAGACAGCAGGTGTTGGTGAGGATGTGGAGAAAGAAGAACACTCCTCCACTGCTGGTGGGATTGCAAGATGGTGCATCCACTTTGGAAATCAGTATGGCGGTTCCTCAGAAAACTGAGCATGTCACTTCCTGAGGACCCTGTTATACCACTCCTGGACATATATCCAGAGGATTCTTCAGCATGCAATAAGGACACATGCTCCACTATGTTCATAGCAGCCCTATTTGTAGTAGCCAGAAGCTGGAAAGAACCTTGGTGTCCTTCAATGGAGGAATGGATTCAAAAAAATGTGGTATATTTACACAAGTATAGTACACGAGTACTATTCAGCCATTAGAAACAATGAATTCATGAAACTCTTAGACAAATGAATGGAGCTGGAGAACATCATACTAAGTGAGGTAACCCAGTCTCAAAAGATCAACCATGGTATGTACTCACTGATAAGTGTATATTAGCCTAGAAACTTTGAATACCCAGGACATAATCCACAAATTAAATGATGCCCGAAAAGAATGGAGGAGTGGCCCCTGGTTCGGGAAAGACTCAGTGCAAGAGTATAGGGGAATTCCAGAACAGGACAATGGGAAGGGGTGGATGGAAGGACAGGGGGACGGAAGAGGGCTTATGGGACTTGCGGGGAGTGGGGACCCAGAAAAGGGGAAATCATTTACAACGTAAATAAAAAAATAAATAAATAAATAAATAAATAAAAATTACATATCATGATTAGGATAGAGGTCTTTAAGGAGGATATAAATAGCTCCTTTTAAAATATATAAGTAAACCCAGGTAAACATGTAGAAGCTCTTAAAGAAGAAACACAAAAATCCCTTAAAGAATTACAGAAAAACACAAACAAATAGGTAAAGTATTTGAACAAAACCATCCAGAATCTAAAAACAGAAATAGAAATAATCAAGAAACCAAAAAGCAAGACCACCTTGGGATAAAAAACTTAGGAAAGAGATCAAGAGTCATAGATGCAAGAATAACCAACAGAACACAAGAAATATAAGAGAGAATCTCAGGTGAAGAAGATACCATAGAAAAGATTGACCAGTTATTATTATTGTTTCTTTTTGCAAAATACAAAAAGCTCTTAACCCAAAATAGCCAGAAAATCCAGGGCACAATGATAAGACCAAACCTAAGAATAATAGGTATATAAGAGAGTGAAGATTCTAAACTTATATGGCCAATAATAATCTTCAATAAAATTATAGAAGAAAACTTCCTTAACATTAAGAAAGACATTCCCATGAACATACAAGAAGCCTAAACGACTCCAAATACCCTGGACCAGATAAAAATTCCTCCCATCACATAATAATCAAAACACCAAATGCACACACACAAAAAGAAAGAATACTAAAGGCAGCTAGTTGAAAGGTCAAGTAACATATAAAGGCAGACCTATCAGAATTATACCAGAATACTCCCCAGAGACTATGAAAGCAAGAATATCCTGAACAGGTATCATATATACTCTAAGAGAACACATATGCCAGCCCAGACTACTATACCCAGCAAAACTCTCAGTTACCAGATGAGGAAAACAAGATATTCCAAGACAAAACTAAATTTATATAATATCTTTGCATAAACTCAACTCTACAAAGGATAATGGATGTAAAACACCAACAAAATGAGGGAAACTACACCCTAGAAAAAGCAAGAAAATAATTTTCTTTCAACAAACCCAAAAGAAGATAGCTATACAAACACAAAAATAACATCAAAATAACAGGAAGCAACAATCACTTTTCCTTTTTTAAAAATATTTTTATTTTCTATATTCTTTGTTTGCATTCCAAATGATGTCCCCTTTCCCTTAATCTCTCTTAACATCTATGAGCTCAATTTCCCCAATAAGAAGACAGAGATTAATAGCCTAGATACAGAAACAGAACCCAGCATTTTGCTGCATACAGAATATACACCTCAGTGTCAAAGACAGACACTATATCAGAGTAAAGGACTAGAAAACAAATTTCCAAGCAAATGGTCCAAATGAACAAACTGGATTAGCCATTCTAGGAGATATTAATAGTACCACAAGGCAATCTGTAGAATCAATTATCCTGGATTCACAGTGGCCCAAAGAGACTGAACTGAAGGCATTTAAGTAGCCTGCATGTGTCTGACATAGCTAAGTCCTCTGGATAAAAAGTGTACTTGTATAACCTGGTATTCTTATGGGACTCCTAATATTTTGAGGGAGGGGTTGTCTATGTCTATATTGCCTGCTTCTTGACCTCTTACCTTCTATGGGGATGTGTCACTCAAACATAATGAGGGGAATACATACTCCTACTGTAGCTTGAAATGCAATGTTTGATAATGTGCCTATGAAGCCTGCCATTTTTAGAAAGGAAACAGAGAATGAATGGATTTGGGGGAGAGGATGTGTTGGATATGAGTGGTACTATTTGATAATGTTCTTAGGTTATATTTATGAGAAAACAAATAGTTAAAAATAGAAAAATATTATTAGTAAGTACTTAGACTGCATGTCTTTTCATTTTATCAAATAATTAGCCCACAAGATATTTATAAAGTAGTGAATATACATTTAGTATGAATATATCCCCTGTATTAGATTTGTGTTTTATTAGGTCATATTTTAAACATTTCAATATAAAACTAGATCTCGTTTAAATATAACAAAAGAATTTGTAGGCAATATTTGACAATATATTATTCCTACAACTTCATTGTCATCCATTATATTATGCTCTTCATCACATTACAAGCATCTACATATTTTTTTCATTTTTGAGGACTTTCTGCTTAGTTCTCTGTCTCATTTTTATTTTTTATAAGATACTTTAAAATTTACATTTCAAATGTTATCCACTTTCCTCATTTCCCCTTCAAAAATCCTCTATCCTATCCCTCCTCCTTATGCTTACCAACCCACCCACTCCTGCTTCTTTCCTAGGTTTACTATTTCCAGTGTTGTTTCCCCTTGTCATTTCTTTATTGTTTCAACTTCCATTCTTAGATCATGGATGGTTTTGTTGAGTTTCTTCAAATGTTTGTGTTTTCCTATAATTCTTTAAGGGCTTCTATCTGTTTATCAGTATTCTACTGTATTTCTTTAAGGTTATTGTTTATTTATTATTTTTTTATTTTTCTGTGAATTTTTTATTTATTTTTTTTATTTTTTGAAAAGGCAAGTATAAGTTTGCGGTGGCGGCGGCGGCAGCAGCAGCAGTTGCTGGTCCAGCTGATGGGCCATCAGCGGTGGAACCAAGGCGACACAGGGTCCAGTTAGGCCCTGCGCCCACGACCACTGACCTTCGCTGACCAGCCGGGTGGCAAGCAACTGTGGTTCTGCGGAACCTTTCGCTGCACAGAAGCCACTTCAGAACTCGGCTTCCCGCCAGTCAGGAGAGACTCACCTCCATCTTGATTTTGGACTCCAGAGAACGGACAGACTGAGGTACACAAACATAATCCGAGGCCCAACACCGCAGGGGTCTGAGCCCGACGGGCATTGGCCTGCACCCACGCCCTGGGCTGTTCGGGTGGCCATCGGGGTGCCAACCCAGCCAGGAGGTTTTTTTACCCTGGCCAGCGCCGCGCCGCCATTTTGCCTACAGGACCCAGAGTGCTCGGGAGGGCAGAGACGGCTAACAAGCGTAGCCTGAGGCTAACAAAACGGGGGTCTAGGCCCCAAAAGGCACAGGACTGACCCCAAGACCTGGGCAGCTTGGTGGGCCATCTGTGTGTCAATCCGCCCAGGAGGTTGTTAGCACAACAGACTCTCCCGGTGCTTTCGGGGAGCGCGGACGCGCACCCTGGCCATCCGGGTCACCTGGCGGACCCAATTAACAGTCACAGCCCTAGGGGAACTTTGCTTGGACCTTGGCCTCCCAGGCTTTTGCCTGGACTCAGGGCCTGGGCGACCAGGCTAACCTTGTGTGCGCCAGCCCAGTTGGGGAATCGGCTGCCCAGCGGAGTGAGCGGAACACAGGGGAGGTCACAGCAGCATACACCTTCGGCTCACCCTGGGGGTGCACACGGGCTCCATCTGGTCCACAGACACAATCTGGTGCAAGGCCTCAGGCAGAAGCCCTCAGCTCAACTCTCTCCGCTTCAGATCAGCCTGGGCGGCCGCACCACATCTCCAGGTCCCTCAAGAGGCTAGCGGGGGCTTCCAGGCTGCCAGCTGGGAGAAGTCGGTGTTCTCCGGTAAATCCTGCGGGCCCCAGCAGGAGCCTTCAGGTGCCTGCTTCGGGATCTGAACAGCCTGGACAGCAGCACCCTGTCTACAGGCAGTGCAGGGTGTAAGCTGTGCACCAGAGGCCAACGGGGAAGGGGCAGCTTGCACTGGTGAGTCCAGCACTGACAAGACCAAGTAACACCAGTGAGAGCTAGATGGCAAAAGGCAAACGCAGGAACGTCACTAACAGAAATCAAGGCAATATGGCAACATCTGAACCCAATTCTCCTCTACCAGCATGTCCTGGATACCCCATCACACCAGCAAAACAAGATTTGGATTTAAAATCACTGGTCATGATGAAGGACATAAAGAAATTCAGGAGAAAATGGATCAAAAGTTAGAAGCCCTTGCAAGGGAAACACAAAAATCATTGAAAGAAATCCAGGAGAATACAAAAGCCAACAAGGAGGAAATGCAAAAAACACTTAAAGAAATACAGGAGAACTTTGGTCAACAGGCTGAGGTCATGAAAGACGAAACACAAAAATCTCTTAAAGAAATACAGGAGAACTTTGGTAAACAGGCTGAGGTCATGAAAGAGAAAACACAAAAATCTCTTAAAGAATTACAGGAAAGCACAAAAAAGCAAGTGAAGGAGCTAATCAAAACCATCCAAGATCTAAAATCAGAAGTAGAAACAACTAAGAAAACTCAAAAGGAGACAACTTTGGAGATAGAAAGCCTTGGGAAGAAATCGGGGGACAGAGATGAAAATATCAACAACAGAATACAAGAGATAGAAGAAAGAATCTCAGATGCTGAAGATTCCATAGAAACCATGGACTCAACAGTTAAAGAAAATGCAAAATGCAAAAAGATTGTAACCCAAAATATCCAGGAAATCCAGGACACAATGAGAAGACCAAACCTAAGGATTATAGGCATAGATGAGAGTGAAGATTTACAACTTAAAGGGCCAGCAAATATCTTCAATAAAATTATGGAAGAAAACTTCCCTAACCTAAAGAGAGAGATGCCCATGAATATACAAGAAGCCTACAGAACTCCAAACAGACTGGACCAGAACAGAAATACTTCCCGTCACATAATAATCAAAACACCAAATGTTCTAAACAAAGAAAGAATACTAAAGGCAGTAAGAGATAAAGGCCAAGTAACATATAAAGGAAGACCTATCAGAATCACAGCAGACTTTTCACCTGAGACTATGAAGGCTAGAAGGTCATGGGCAGATCTCATGCAGACTCTAAGAGAACACAAATGCCAACCAAAACTACTATATCCAGCAAAACTCTCAATCACCATAGATGGAGAAACTAAGATATTTCATGACAAAACCAAGTTTACCCAATATCTATCCACAAACCCAGCCCTAAAAAGGATAATAGGAGGACAACACCAATACAAGGAGGGAAACTTCACCCTGGAAAAAGCAAGATAGTAACCTTTCATCAAACCCAAAAGAAGTTAAGCAATCAAATTTAAAAAAATAATGTCAAAAATGATAGGAAGTAACAATCACTATTCCTTAATATCTCTTAACATCAATGGACTTAATGCCCCAATAAAAAGACACAGACTAACTGACTGGATACGTAAACAGGACCCTACATTTTGCTGCTTACAGGAAACACACCTCAGGGTCAAAGACAAACACTACCTTAGAGTAAAAGGCTGGAAGACAATTTTACAAGCAAATGGTCTCAAGAAACAAGCTGGAGTAGCCATTTTAATATCAGATAAAATTGACTTTCAACCCAAAGTCATCAAAAGAGACTCTGAGGGACACTTCTTGCTGGTCAAAGGAAAAATACAACAAGAAGAACTCTCAATCCTGAACATCTATGCTCCAAATGCAAGGGTACCCTCTTTCATAAAAGAAACTTTATTAAAACTCAAGGCACACATTGCACCTAACACAATAATTGTGGGTGACTTCAACACTGCACTTTCCTCAATGGACCGATCAGGAAAACAGAAACTAAACAAGGACACAATGAAACTAATTGAAACTTTGGACCAATTAGATTTAACTGATATATATAGAACATTCTATCCTAAAACAAAAGAATATACCTTTTTTTCAGCACCTCATGGTACCTTTTCCAAAATCGACCATATAATTGATCACAAGACAGACCTCAACAAATATAAGAAGATCGAACTAATCCCATGCCTCCTATCTGATCACTATGGAGTAAAAGTGGTCTTCAATAGCAACAGAAACAATAGAAAACCCACATACACGTGGAAATTGAACAATACTCTACTCAATGATACCTTGGTCAAGGAAGAAATAAAGAAAGAAATTAAAGACTTTTTGGAACACAATGAAAATGAAAACACAACATACCCAAATCTATGGGACACAATGAAAGCAGTGCTAAGAGGAAAACTCATAGCCCTGAGTGCCTCCAAAAAGAAAATGGAGAGAACATACATTACCAGCTTAATGACACACCTGAAAGCCCTAGAACAAAAAGAAGCTATTTCACCCAGGAGGAGTAGAAGGCAGGAAATCATCAAACTCAGGGCCGAAATCAATCAAGTAGAAACAAAGAGAATCATACAAAAAATCAACAAAACCAGGAGCTGGTTCTTTGAGAAAATCAACAAGATAGATAAACCCTTAGCCAGACTGACCAAAGGGCACAGAGAAAGTATCCAAATTAACAAACTTAGAAATGAAAAGGGAGATATAACAACGGAAACTGAGGAAATCCAAAAAATCATCAGATCCTACTACAAGAGACTGTACTCAACACAACTGGAGATTCTGGAGGAAATGGACAATTTCCTTGACAGATACCAAATACCAAAATTAAATCAGGACCAACTAGACCATCTAAACAGTCCCATAAAGCCTAAAGAAATAGAAGGAGTCATAGAAAGTCTTCCAACCAAAAAAAGCACAAGACCAGAAGGTTTCAGTGCAGAATTCTACCAGACCTTCAAAGAAGAGTTAACACCAATACTCTTCAAACTATTCCACAAAAAAGAAACAGAAGGAACACTACCCAATTCCTTCTACGAAGCCACAATTACGCTGATACCAAAGCCACACAAAGATCCAACAAAGAAAGAGAACTTCAGACCAATTTCCCTTATGAACATCGATGCAAAAATACTCAATAAAATTCTTGCCAACCGAATCCAAGAACACATCAAAACGATCATCCACCATGATCAAGTAGGCTTTATCCCGGGAATGCAGGGTTGGTTCAATATACGGAAATCCATCAATACAATCCACTACATAAACAAACTCAAAGAACAAAACCACATGGTCATTTCATTGGATGCTGAAAAAGCATTTGACAAAATTCAGCATCCTTTCATGCTTAAAGTCTTGGAGAGAACAGGAATTCAAGGCCCATACCTAAACATAGTAAAAGCAATATACTGCAAACCGGTAGCCAGCATCAAACTAAATGGAGAGAAACTTGAAGCAATCCCACTGAAATCAGGGACCAGACAAGGCTGCCCCCTTTCTCCTTATCTTTTCAATATTGTACTTGAGGTACTAGCTCAGGCAATTCGACAACATAAGGAGGTCAAAGGGATACAAGTTGGAAAGGAGGAAGTCAAACTATCATTATTTGCAGACGACATGGTAGTCTACCTAAGTGACCCAAAAAACTCCACTAGAGAGCTCCTACAGCTGATAAACAACTTCAGCAAAGTGGCAGGTTATAAAATCAACTCCAGCAAATCAGTGGCCTTCCTATACTCAAAGGATAAGCAGGCTGAGAAAGAAATTAGGGAAATGACCCCCTTCACAATAGCCACAAACAGTATAAAGTCTTGGAGTAACTCTTACCAAACATGTGAAAGATCTGTATGACAAGAATTTCAAGACTCTGAAGAAGGAAATGGAAGAAGACCTCAAAAAATGGGAAAACCTCCCATGCTCATGGATCGGTAGAATCAATATAGTTAAAATGGCCATTTCGCCAATATCAATATACAGATTCAATGCAATACCCATCAAAATCCCAACTCAATTTTTCACAGAGTTAGAAAGAGCAATTATCAAATTCATCTGGAACAACAAAAAACCCAGGATAGCTAAAACTATTCTCAGCAACAAAAGAAAATCTGGGGGAATCAGTATCCCTAACCTCAAGCAATACTATAGAGCAATAGTGTTAAAAACTGCATGGTATTGGTACAGTGACAGGCAGGAGGATCAATGGAACAGGATTGAAGATCCAGAAATGAACCCACACACCTATGGCCACTTGATCCTCGACAAAGAGGCTGAAAACATCCAATGGAAAAAAGATAGCCTTTTCAACAAATGGTGCTGGTTCAACTGGAGGTCAGCATGCAGAAGAATGCGAATTGATTCATCCTTGTCTCCTTGTACTAAGCTCAAATCCAAATGGATCAAGGACCTCCACATAAAGCCAGACACTCTGAAGCTAATAGAAAAGAAACTGGGGAAGACCCTTGAGGACATCAGTACAGGGAGAAAGTTTCTGAACAGAACACCAATAGCGTATGCTCTAAGAGCAAGAATTGACAAATGGGGCCTCATAAAATTACAAAGTTTCTGTAAGGCAAAGGACACCATCAAGAGGACAGATCGGCAACCAACAAATTGGGAAAAGATCTTCACCAACCCTACATCAGATAGAGGGCTAATATCCAATATATATAAAGAACTCAAGAAGTTAGACTCCAGAAAACCGAACAACCCTATTAAAAAATGGGGTACAGAGTTAAACAAAGAATTCTCACCTGAAGAACTTCGGATGGCAGAGAAGCATCTTAAAAAATGCTCAACTTCATTAGTCATTAGGGAAATGCAAATCAAAACAACCCTAAGATTTCATCTTACACCAGTCAGAATGGCTAAGATTAAAATTTCAGGAGACAGCAGGTGTTGGAGAGGGTGTGGAGAAAGAGGAACACTCCTCCACTGCTGGTGGGGTTGCAAATTGGTACAACCACTCTGGAAATCAGTCTGGCGGTTCCTCCAAAAACTGGGCACCTCACTTCCAGAAGATCCTGCTATACCACTCCTGGGCATATACCCAGAGGATTCCCCACCATGTAATAAGGATACATGCTCTACTATGTTCATAGCAGCCCTATTTATAATTGCCAGATGCTGGAAAGAACCCAGGTATCCCTCAACAGAAGAGTGGATTCAAAAAATGTGGTATATCTACACAATGGAGTACTATTCAGCCATTAGAAACAATGAATTCATGAAATTCTTAGGCAAATGGATGGAGCTAGAGAACATCATACTAAGTGAGGTAACCCAGACTCAAAAGGTGAATCATGGTATGCACACACTAATAAGTGGTTATTAACCTAGAAAACTTGAATACCCAAAACATAATCCACAAATCAAATGAGATACAAGAAGAAATGAGGAGTGGTCCCTCGTTCTGGAAAGACTCAGTGAAACAGTATTTGGCAAAACCAGAACGGGGAAATGGGAAGGGGTGGGAGGGAGGACAGGGGAAGAGAAGGGGGCTTATGGGACTTTCGGGGAGTGGGGGGGGCTAGAAAAGGGGAAATCATTTGAAATGTAAATAAATTATATCGAATAAAAAAATTAAAAAAAAGTAAAAAAAAAAGAAAAGGCAAGTATAGGGAAATAACATTTTATGATAAAAGTAAAGATTTACATGGAGCATATTTCAAATAAACACATTAAAATTGACAATTTTCATGGAAAATTAAGGATTAAAGTGGTAGATATGCAAAACATTGCTAAATTAATTGAAATATGGGGTAGAAATATTTTATGAAAGAATTGAAGATTACATGGAAAATATTTCTGATAAAATTATAGAAAATTTAGAAAAACATGTTAGAATTTAAGTTTATCATGAAAAATTTTATATAGATATAATAATGGTAGGCATAAAAGTATTCATATGTTGATTAAAAGTGGAATTATAAATATTTTCTGATAATGTTGAAGATTTACTTGGAAAATATTTCTGATAAAATTGTACAAATACATAGAAAAACATTAAAATTAATGATCATCATTAAAATTATATAGATAAAATGATAGTCATAAAGATAATTCTAAGTGCAATTATAAACATTTTCAGGTAACATTGGAGATTTACATGGAAAATATTTCTGGTAAAATTCAAGAAATAAATAGACAAACAGGTTAAAATTGACTATTTTGTGGAAAATTTTACATAAAGAATGATTGATGTAAAAATGCTAAGTTAATTGAAGGCTGCGTTATAAACATTTGTAATAAAATCAAAGATTTACATTGGAAACATTTCTGATAAAATAGAAGAAATATATAGAAAGACATTAAAATTGAAGATTATCTTAAAAAATAATGCAGATAAAATGGTAGACATAAAAGAAATTACTAAATTAATTAAAAGGGGAATAGCAAACTTTTTCTGATAAAATTGAAGATTTCCATGAGAAATATCTCATTAGTCTTTGTCTTTTTATTGGGAAGTTGAGTTCATTGTTGTTAAGAGATATTAGGGAATCATGATTGTTGCTTCCTGTTATATTTGACGTTATTTTTATGTTTGTGTGGGGATCTTCTTTTGGGTTTGTTGGAAGATTACTTTCTTGCTTTTTCTAGGGTATAGTTTTCCTCCTTTTGTCGATATTTTCCAACAATTATCCTTTGTAGTGCTAAATTTGTGGACAGATAATATGCAAATTTGGTTTAATCATGGAATATCTTGGTTTCTCCATCTATGATGGTTGAGAGTTTTGCTGGGTACAGTAACCTGGGCTGACATTTGTGTTCTCTTAGGGTCCATATGATGTCTTGCAAGTATCTTCTAGCTTTCATCATCTCTGTTGAAGTCTGGTGTGATTTTGATAGGTCTGCCTTTATAAGGTACTTGCCCCT
This sequence comes from Apodemus sylvaticus, assembly GCF_947179515.1. Classification (NCBI taxonomy): domain Eukaryota; kingdom Metazoa; phylum Chordata; class Mammalia; order Rodentia; family Muridae; genus Apodemus; species Apodemus sylvaticus. The sequence goes on from NC_067472.1 coordinate 120,833,698, forward strand.
TTTCCCTTACTGCTTTTAATACTCTTTCTCTGTTTAAGAATTTGGTGTTTTGATTATTATGTGATGGGAGGATTTTCTCTTCTGGTCCAGTCTGTTTGGAGTTCTGAAGCTTCTTGTAAGTTCATGGGCATCTCTTTCTCTAGGTTAAGGAAGTTTTCTTCTATAATTTTGTTGAAGATATTAACTGGGCCTTTAAGATGTAAATTAGATGTAAGATTTAAATCCTCACTCTTGTCTATAACTATAAACCTTAGGTTTGGTGTTCTCATTGTGTCCTGGAGTTCCTGGATGTTTTGGAGTACAAGCTTTATGCATTTTGCATTTTCTTTGACTGTTGAGCCAATGTTTTCTATGATATCTTCAGCACCTGAGGTTCTTTCTTCTATCTCTTCTATTCTGTTGTTGATGCTTGCATCTAAGACTCCTGAATTCTTTCCAAGGTTTTCTATCTCCATAGATGTCTCACTTTGTGATTTCTTTATTGTTTCTACTTCCACTTTTAGATCCTGGATGGTTTTGTTCAGTTCCTTCACTTGACTGTTTGTATTTTCCTGTAATTCTTTAAGCAACTTTTGTGTTTTTTTCAAAAAGGGCTTCTGCATGTTGATCCATGATCTCCTGTATTTCTTTAAGGAAGTTTTGACTTTCCTCTTTAAGGGCTTTTACCTGTTGACTGATGTTCTCCTGTATTTCTTTAAGGAATTTACTTAAGTCTTTCTTGAAGCCCTCTATCAGCATCATGAGATACGAATTTAAATCCAACTCTTGCTTTTCTGGTGTGGTGGGGTATCCTGGACTTTCTGTGATGGGAGAACTGGGTTCTGATGTTTCCATGTGGCCTTGGTTTGTGGTGGTAGTGTTATTGTGCTTGCCTTTCACCATTTGGTGCTATTTGTTATTCTTGTCTCTGGCTGGAGTTTGTTCCTCCTGTGTGCCTGTAAACCTGAGTCCTTCCTCCACTGAGCTCAAATGTGAAAGCACTGCTGGGAGATCTCTCTCTCCTGGAGGGCTATGCACAGAAGACTGTGGAGATTCCAGGCTCTCCTGTACAAATGGTGTCAGGCAGGAAGACTTCTGTCCCAGTAGCTCCACTGATCTTAGTCCCTGTTTACTCCTAGTTGGTTCCCCTCCAGAGAGAAGATGGAGATCTCACCTCTGTGCTCAAAAGTGAAATCCTGCTGAGAGATCACTCCCTTTTGGTGGTCTATGCACAGAAAGTTGTGGAGTCTCCTGGATTCCTGGTGCAAATGGCAGCTGTTCTCTCAATCTTAGGCCCTCTGTGTTTCTAGCTGGGTCCCCTCCAGAGAGCTAAGGTAGTTATGTCCTTCTTGAAGCCCTCTATCTGCATCATGAGATTTGATTTTCAATCCAAATCCTGCTTTTCTGGTGTGTTGGGATATCCAGGACTTCCTGTTGTGGGAGAACTGTGTTCTGATGATGCCATGTCTTGACTTCTGTTGGTAAGGTTCTCCCACTTGCCTTTAGCCATCTAGTTATCTCTAGTACTAGTTGGTCTTGCTGATTCTGGCTGGAGCTTGACCCTCTTGTGGGCCTGTAAGCCTGAGTCAGCATACCTGAGAACCAGCTCTCTCCTGACAGGACCTGTTTATAAAAGGTTGAGTGACAGCCCTAGCTTCTGGGTGACTATGGTGACCTACAGAATCCTGTCCCAGGTATCCCACTGTTCCTGTGCCCTGTGCATTCCTGGCCCATTCCACCTTTGCCAGTTATATGTCTTCATCTTCTGAGTAACTGTCATACTAGAGCTGCCTACTTTGACTACTACAGAACCATATTTTTGTGTGCCACATTGCTGATTTTGCTCTTCTGGACAGTTGATGCATTTTGTTTGTCATACCAGACATTTGTCTCAACAATATATTCTAGTCCACATGCAGATACTCTGTATAGAATGATATATTTGACTACCAAACACTTTTTAATTTTGGCAAATACTGGCAGTGTACAAACATTTTTTCCTGCCTTTTTACTATGTTCTCTTATACATGCTCACTAGGTCGTCCTCACAAAAAACAAATCCACGCTGAAGCCGATGAGTATTGGTAGCTCTCTGTTCCCATGCTTTGTGATGTTGCTAGAGTAAAAGCAGCCCTACTTCAGGTCTTTCCTCAGCCTCATTTTCTTCTGCCACAATCTAATTCTCAATTATTTTCTCAGCTGACTCTCATTCCCCATACTTGTTTGACTTTAACTGCTTGCTTTTTCTCATTTACCTCCCTCAGCATATAACCACTGTACTGATTGACCAGTTGAATCTGTTCCATCTTTGTCTCTACACACGTTGGGCTGAAGGCCTTGTCAATGGATTGCTATACTTATCCTTCCACTGGGATTCCTGTCTTGCTACAGGATTTAGATGCTTCATGCTCTGTCTTGTCCAATGTAGAGTCACCATGATAGACTCCATGAAACCTCCCTTCAAATAGGTCTCTCACACATTATTGAGATGCACCACCTGCCCAGGTCCAATTTCATTTCTTTCTCTCCTGCTCTTGCTACACCTGATACTCCAACCCTATTTCACTCCCCATCCTCTCTTTCCTCCTATTCCTATCTTCCATTTACAGTGATATTTATTTTACTTCCCCTTCTGAGAAAGACTAAAAATCCTCCCTTGCGTTTTGCATTCTTTTTTGGAGGGAAGTGACAGTGTATTATAGCATAGTTATTCTATTCTTTACAGCTTATATTCACTTATAAGTGAGTATATTCCATGCATATCTGTTGGGGTATGTGTTAGTAGGAAGATATTTTCTACTTCCATTCATTTGTCTGTTAAATTCATGATATTTTCATTTTTTTAAAAATATCCACTTAATATTCCACTTTATAAATGAACCACATTTTCTCTATACATTCTTCAGTTGAGAGGCATGTAGATTTTACCCAGTAAATTTCTATGATGAATAAACTGCTGGGAACATAGATGAGCAAGTGTTCTTGTGGGATGTTTTTGCTTCTTTTATGTATGTGCATAGGAGTGGGACAGCTGGGTCTTGAGGAATAACTCTTCCCAAGTTTCAAAAAAAAAAATCACCGAATAGATTTCTAGAGTGGTTATATATGTTTACATTTCATCAAAATGGAGAATTGTCCCCATTGCTGCACATCTCAACAGCATTTGCTGTCCCTTGAGTTATTTATCTTAGTCATTTGATGGGTGTAAGGCTAAAAACCAGAGTCAAGTTCCACAAATTTGCCTTAGAATTTCATAAATTAATTGTTTGTAATAGCTGAGTAGTATTCCATTGTGTGAATATAGAACATTTCTGTATCTATTCCTCCACTGAGGGAAATATGGGTTCTTTCCAGCTTCTGGCTATTATAAATAAGGCTGCTATGAACATAGTGGAGCATGTGTCCTTATTGCATGCCTGGGAATCCTCTGGGTATATGCCTAGGAGTGGTATAGCAGGGTCCTCTGAAAGTGTCATGCCCAGTTTTCTGAGGAACTGCCAGACTGATTTCCAGAGTGGTTGTACTAGCTTGCAATTCCACCAATAGTGGAGGGGTCTTCCTCTTTCTCCACATCCTAACCGATACCTGCTGTCTCCTGAGTTTTTAATCTTAGCCATTCTGACTGGTGTGAGGTGAAATCTCAGGGTGGTTTTGACTTGCATTTCCCTAAAAACTAATGATGTTGAACATTTCTTAAAGTGCTTCTCAGCCATTTGAAATTCTTTATGTGAAAATTCTTTGTTTAGCTCTGTACCCAATTTTTAATAGAGTTATTTGGATCTCTGGAGTCTACCTTCTTGATTTCTTTATATATATTGGATATTAGCCCTCTGTTGGATGTAGGTTGGAAAAACATCTTTTCTCAAGTTGTTGGTTGCTGTTTTGTCCTATTGACAGTGTCCTTTGTCTTACAGAAACTTCCAGAAAATATCATCCTAAGTAAGGTAACCCAATCACAAAAGAACACACATGGTATTCCCTCACTGATACATGGATATTAGCCCAGAAGCTTGGAATACCCAAGATACAATTCATATGATGCCCAAGAAGGAAGAACAAAGTATGCATACTATGGTCCTTCTTTGAAGGAGGAACTAAATACCCATAGAAGTAGATATAGAGACATAGTGTGGAGGAGAGACTGAGGGAAAGACCATCCAGAGACTACCCTACCTAGTGATGTATCTTATATACAGTTATAAAACTCTGACACTATTATCGATGCCCACAAGTACTTGCTGACTGGAATAGGATATAGAGGTCACTGATGAGGCTCTGCTAGTGCATGGCAAATACAGAGCATGACACTCTCAACCAGCCTTTGAACTGAGCACAGGGTCCCCAATGGGGGAGCTAGAGAAAGGACCCATGGAGCTGAAGGGGTTTTCATTGCCATAGGAGGAACAATGATATGAACCACCCATTACTCCCAGAGCTCTCAGGGACAAAAACATCAACCAGATTGTACACATGGTGCTACCCATGGATACATACACATAGGCAGCAGAGGATGGCCTTGTTGGACATAAAAGGGAGAAGAGGCCCCTGGTCTTGGAAATGCTTGATACAGCAGTGTAGGGGAACACCAGGACAGGGAATCCGGAGGGTGTGGATTGGAGAACAGGGGAGAGGGGCGATGGTTTATGGGACTTTGGAGGGGGTCCAGGAAGTCAAAGAGATGCAAATTGGAAAGGAAGAATCAAACTATCATTATTTGCAGTTGATATGATAGTCTACCTAAGTGATCCAAAAAACTTCACTCCTACAGCTGATAAACAGCTTCAGCAAAGTGGCAGGTTATAAAATCAACTCAAGGAAATCAGTTGCCTTCCTATACTCAAAAGACAAGCAGGCTGAGAAAGAAATTAGGGAAATGATACCCTTCACAACAGCCACAAACAGTATAAAGTACCTTAGGGTGGCTCTTACTAAACATGTGAAATATCTGTATGACAAGAACTTCAAGACTTTGAAATAGGAAATGTAAGAAGACCTCAAAAAATGGAAAAATCTCCCATGCTCATGGATTGGCAGGATTAATATAATCAAAATGGCCATTTTGCCAAAAGGAATATACAGATTCAACGCAATACCCATCAAAATCCCAACTCAATTCTTCACATAATTAGAAAGAGCAATTCTCAAATTCATCTGGAATAACAAAAAACCCAGGATAGCTAAAACTATTCTCAACAACAAAAGAAATGCTGGGGGAATCAGTATCCCTGACCTCAAGCAATACTACAGAGCAATAGTGTTAAAAACTGCATGGGGAGACAGCAGGTGTTGGCGAAGATGTGCTGGTGGGGATGCAAATTGGTACAACCACTCTGGAAATCAGTCTGGCGGTTCCTTAGAAAACTGGGCAACTCACTTCTGGAAGATCCTGCTATACCACTCCTGGGCATATACGCAGAGGATTCCCCAGCATGTAATAAGGATACATGGTTCACTATGTTCATAGCAGCCCTATGTATAATTGCCAGAAGCTGGAAAGAATCCAGGTATCCCTTAACAGAAGAATGGATGCAAAAAATGGGATATATATACATATATATATCCCATTATATATATATATATACAATGGAGTATTATTCAGCCATTACAAAAAATGAATTCATGAAATTTTTGGCAAATGGATGGAGCTGGAGAACATCATACGAAGTGAGGTAACCCTGTCTCAAAACATGAATCATGGTATGCACTCACTAATATGTGGATATTAACCTAGAAAACTGGAATACCCAAAACATAATCCACACATGAAATGAGGTACAAGAAGAAAGAAGGAGTGGCCCTTTGTTCTGGAAAGACTCAGTGAAGGAGTATAGGGCAAAACCAGAACAGGGAAGTGGGAAGTGTTGGGTGGAAGAATAGGTGGAGGGAAGGGGGCTTATGGGACTTTTGAGGAGTGGGAGGGCTAGAAAAGGAGAAATCATTTGAAATGTAAATAAAAAATATATTGAATAAAAAAAGAAAAAAGTAACAAAAACTGTGTGGTATTGGTACAGTGACAGGCAGGTGGATCAATGGAACAGGATTGAAGATGCAGAAATGAACCTACACACCTATGGCCAATTGATCCTTGACAAAGGGGCTGAAAACTTCCAATGGAAAAAAGATAGCCTTTGCAACAAATGGTGCTGGTTCAGCTGGAGGTCAGCATGCAGAAGAATATGAATTTATCCATCCTTGTCTCCTTGTACTAAGCTCAACTCCAAGTGGATTGAGGACCTCCACTTAAAGCCAGAACCTCTGAAGCTAATAGAAAAGAAACTGGGGAAGACCCTTGAGGACATCCGTACAGGGGAAAATGTCGCGTCCACCCTCACCAGCAAAGAGGATGCAACACCAGGGAGTTTCTTCCTTTTAATGGTTTATTCAGGAAACCTTGAATTAAGCTTATTTCTTCTTTTGGCGGCCCCGGGCTCTCTGCCAGCCTGACCTTATAAATCCTAGATAGCCTTGTCTGCCCAGGGAGATAATCAGCCATTTCCACATAGGTGAACTAAGTGAGTTCTTCATTAGCATGTAAGTGAGATAAGGAATACAGCACACTGCGCATGTACTCAAGTGATTTACCACCAGGGAGCTGCATGTGGCCAGCACCATCTTGTAACAGAGAAGAACAAAGGGTGGCTTACTACATATCACCCTTTTTTGTTTTAATAGAAGCCGTCCCAGGTCAGGGCTAATCAGGTCACTGGCATCCTGCTGAGCAATGACCCCCTGACTTAGGTCATCTCTGCCACGACTTGGTCTTACCTATCAGAGGGTTACCCTATCACTCACCGGTCCCTATGTCATAGGTTGATCCAAGCGCTGAGAAGTTGCCCGTCTTTGGGTATCATTGGATTCCAGATGGTATAGTATGTACAGTACTATATGCTCAGTGTACCCTGGAGTGAAGGCTTCTAAGATTTTCGAGAGGCCAGCCACACAGAGACATCTTCCTGAGCGTCCATAGCTGCAAGAGCCTGATAAACTACAGCTCTATGAGCTGCATGATCTTGTCTAATACGGCAGAAGCACCAAAGGCAGACGAAGGCTGCTAAGCACATAAGGGCGGCTATAGCTAACAACCCAGCGCACTCTTTGATCCAAGAAAAGGCACTGGAGATCCACGAGGTCAGGTCCTCCATGGTGATTGGCTTCAGTCTTGTGGCATTAAGCGAAGCTATCTGAAAAACAAGCTGTTTGGTTAATAATTCTCCCCCAAGAGACCAATTTCCTTTAAGGAATTCACTGATATTGTACTGACTTTCTTTTAGAGCTGTCATATTTACATGAAGGGGAGTAGTACACAATCCTGGGGTATGTTTAACGCAAGATACCTGCACCATTGTTACAAGTGCATCAATTTTTTCTTGTAGAATATCTACTCTCTGATTCAAAAGTCGTATTCCAGCTTCTAAATGGGAATTATATTGATTTTGGTTCTGTAAGGCTCGTGCAGACCGCTCAACTATACTATTTACTATCTCTGCAGTCTGCACTTGAGACGTCATGGCAACTGCAGCAGTAGCAGCGGCTGCTGCAGATATAGTAATGGCTGTAATAATGGCAGCAGTAATACCAAAATCTCTCTTGACATGGAACAATTGTCCTACAGGAAAAGTGTCTGGGTCTTCTATAACTGGAATGGGCACAAACATGGGAAGGTGAACTACCAAGGCAGTATCATTGCTGCCATCTCAACATTTCTGATAGATAGCATTATGTATGGGTACTCTTACAATCTAGGCGATCACCAGACACATCGGTACTAATAAGGAAGAAAAAGGGTGGTTTGAGGCAAACCGGGGCAGGGGAATAAATCACGTTTTGCAAAAGTGAGTTTATGGTTATATTAAGAAGTCTGACTGCCCTTCTTTTAATGTTCCTAACAGCACATATATTATAAAGGAAAAATTCTTCTCCCTTAATGCGAGCAAGAGGAGTTAGTGAGGTAAAAGCATTTTGGTAATTTGCCAAGATCCAATCATACCATGGCCATGTATTCTGTGCTCCCGTTTGATTCCAAGTAAACCTATAGTGTCCTACAGGTGGAGAGAAACTATATCCTGGGATAATTGACCTATCTCTAGAGAAAGTTGATTGGCATTGTGTTGTCTGTGGAGGAAAATTCACAAAAGGCATGAAATTAGGCAGTAGTTTCTTTTGAGGGAAGATCTGCTGTGTGTAAATAATTCCCGGTTCCCCTGGTCTAAGGCTATTATGTAGAAATAAAAGGGTAGTTACGTTAATATTAGAAGAACTGCTTCTACCTCCATCTCCTTTAGCAGCTACTTGACTAATTTCTGAGAGTGCCGCTGCCAAGATGCCTGGGGATGCTTGATAATCCTTAAGAGGATCTATCTAGTGGCCCAAGGTGCCATTGCCCATCCATATGCATGACAAAGAGCTATTTTTAACCATAAAACATAAAGTTCCTAACAGCGAATAATTTGAGGCTGTATACAAAGACACAGGTTCTCCTGTCGGCTTAACACATGGGAGACCATTGTCACAAGAAGTGGACAACAGTGTGGGCATCAGGATGGAGTTATAATGAACAGGGAGTGATATGGGCCAGGCTTTTGCTATGGCCCAAAGGGTGAGCTTCTCTGTCAACACTAGGGGGAGACAAAGTATCAGGATCAGCATCCCTGAGTACTGGAATCTAAGCATCTTCTCTGCTTTTTCTCTGCTTTACGAGTCAGTTGTTCTGGCACCCAAATTGGATCATTATGGTCCTGTGGGAAAACACAAACAGCTCCCCTAGATCTCGTTATGACGGGATCTGGGCTAACCCATAGATTGGACAATATATCTTTCCATTTTACCATTTCAGTTGATTGAGGGCAGTGAAGCAAATGTCGCTCAGCTGCAGACTGATTTTGTGAGTCCAGATTTAAAAAATTTAAAGTGAAGAGAGCTAATGAGAGTCGTTCCTGTGGAGTTCTTCCATTCCCTATTCCTCCTTTTTGTTTTATTAAACATTCCTTCAAGGTGTGGTGGGCATGCTCTACAATGCCCTGACCATGGGGATTATAGGGAAGGCCATGATTTAACTGTACAGTCATTTGTTTGCAGAAAGGCTGGAACAACTGAGCAGTATAAGCTGGACTGTTATCTGTTTTTAACTGACAAGGCTGCCCCCAGGCAGCCCATGCTTCAAGGCAATGTCCAATCACATTGCGAGCCTTCTCTCCACTCATGGCAGTAGCATGAATAATGCCAGAGCATGTATCCACAGAGACATGAACATACTTTAAGGTTCCAAACTCAGATACATGAGTCACATCCATCTGCCATAATTTTAGGGGCAATAGGCCCTTTGGATTAACTCCTAGACCCGGGGGATGGTGAAAAACTATACATTGTTGGCACTCCAGCACGATCTGTCTTGCATCTGCATGGGAAAGATGGAATTTTTGTTGTTATGTCCTAGCTGAAACATGAAATTGTTGATGAAATTTTCGTGCAGCTTCCAGGGATGAGGCCAGGAAGGCATATTCCATTCTGGTGCATCGATCAACAAGGTCATTGCCCTTACTCAGCAGGCCTGGCAGACCAGAATGGGCTCTAATATGTTGTATAAAAATTTTTGAATCCCTGGACCAGATAATTTTCTGTAATTCCTTCATAAGATGAGTTACCGTCATCTTAGGTTTTATGGAGCCAGCTACTTCTAATATCTTAACAGCATTTACCACATAAGATGAATCTGAAAGTAAATTAAATGGAAAGGAATATTTTTTGAAAACTTCTAACACAATTTGTAACTCAACCACCTGTGGGGAGGCAGGCTGATATTGGCACAAAACGGGCTCATTGTGCTTGATCATATAAGCTCCACAGCCTGTTTTAGATCCGTCTGTAAATATTTTGGGGGCATCCAGCGAGGGTGCTTGTGCAGTTACTTTTGAAAACACCACAGGATGCTCCTTAAAAAATGAAAGCAAAGGATGTCTGGGATAATGATTATCTATTAATCCATCAAAACAGCAGCACAATATGGCCCAGTCATCAATCGTCCCACACAAAATCTGCACGTGAGAGGCAGTATAGGGAATGATCAGTGATGCCCAAGCTACACAGGGCCCATAATTTGCATTTGCTGATTAATGGCCTGGAGGTCATGCAATAATCTCCATTTTTCTGTTTTCTTTTTGATAAAAAATATGGGGGTATTCCAGGGAGAAACTGATGGCTATATATGTTTAAGGGCCAACTGCTCATCCACAAGGGCATTCGCAGCTTTAAGTTTTTCAGAGGAAAGAGGCCACTGAGGAACCCACACCAGCTCCTCCGTCTTCCAAAGTGATGGGTATGCCTTCCTCAGTGGCCCCTAGGAAAAACCCAGACCATGCCTGTCAGATTTTTGTTGACATATAATAGGAGTGGGATTGCCTTGTAAATACTTCCCCAGTCCTTTTCCGGGAACATGCCCCATCTGCTTCATAAGGTGTTGTGACACATCAGAATAATCATTTGTTAACCTATAACCCATGTCCTTCAACAATTCCCTTCCCCAAAGGGAAATGGGTAGCTCTAATACATAAGGTTGCATCATCCCGGAATGTCCTTCCTGGTCTTGCCAGCTCAACTGCCTTGCACTGATATCTGGAGTCTTAGCATAACCCAGGCCTTGTAAGGTCTGGGAGGAAGTTTGGAGTGGCCAACTTGATGGCCAGTCCTTCTTTGCAATGATACTTTTGTCAGCTCCAGTGTCTAACAGGCCTTGTAATCTTTTTCCTTCTACTTTGAGCTCCATAACAGGTCGTTGGTCAAGATCCAATGCTAAGTATGCCAAGGAATTGCCTGAGGATCCAAATCCTTGGGTCCCCCGTTGTATAGGATGGGCACTAGATGTGCGATGTAGACTAGGGAGGACTATTAACTGAGCTATCCTATCTCCAGGAGAAATGACAGTGATCCCTTTTGGTGACTCAGCCATAACTTTGACTACTACTGAATAGTCAGGGTCTATAATTCCTGGGTGGATCCTGATTCCTTTAAGGGTTGTAGAGGATCTCCCAATAAGCAGGCCCACAGTATCAGAAGCAAGGGGTCCCTTAAAATCATATCTATTAGCTAGACCCCCATTTGAGGGGTTAATACAAGCCTGGAGGTGGAGGAAAGGTTCCACTTTGCAGAGCCCTTAGTGGCTCTCCGCCGTCTCTCGGATGAATGAGGGAGGGCCATTGTTCTTGAATCTGGCTCACATTCTGCTACTCCACTGCCCCATATATTTGCGGGCCCTGTGGGTGGGGCCCCGCTGGCCAAGTGCCTCCATAGCCAAGGTTAAGTGGCTGTCCTTGGGCATTTTTAACTGAGCGACATTCGTTAGCCCAGTGGCTCCCCTTTTTGAATTTTGGACACAGACCTGGATGTCTACAATACGGAAGACTATCAGCAGTAGCCGGATTTCCTCTTTCAGGGCACTGGCGTTGAAGGTGCCCCATCTTGCAGCATTTAAAACTTGTACCTGGCCTTGACATCTTGCCCTGTGTTAGCTGTACCACAGCTGCAGCGAGACCTGCATTAGTCAGTGGTCCCACCAGTCCCTACACACTTTCATCCATTCCTCTATTCCTTTATTTTTATAGGGAGTTATAGCCGTTCTACACTCCTTTGTACACTGTTCCAGTATGAGCTGTTTCAGAATGGGTCCTGCCAGGTCCACACTGCCAAAAATTCTAGTGGCAATTTCTAAATGTCTGGCAACAAAATCAGAAAAGGGCTCCATCGGTCCTTGTATAACCTTGGTAATATTACCAGTTCCCTCTCCCTTATTAGGGAGGGACTTCCGAGCCTTTATAGAGATATTATTAATCTGGTCATATACCTGGACTGGATAGTGAATCTGCTGATTGGCATGTCTCCTGTATCCCAAAAGCATGTCTCTGTCCCACTGCAGATTGCCTACAGCTATGTTAGCTGCTTCCTGTTCCATGGCAAATTCTATGAGAAAAGCTCTCCACTCCAGGTATTGTCCTGGGGTCCGGCAGGCACGAATGAGTGAGTTCCAATCTCCAGGAGTTAAGCACTGCCTTGCAAGCGATTCAACCTGAGCTACCATAAAGGCGGCAGAGGTCACATAGTTTCTGACTGATTCAGCTAGAGATTTAATGAATTTAAAATCTAGGGCTTCATAAGTCCTCTGGCCTTGTGGCTCCTGAAGCACTGGGTAAGCTAGAGAGAGCTCCGCTCAGACCCGCCCCCAGACTTCTGGGCAAAAGGAACGCCCACAAAGTGCGGGAGGGGGAGGGGGGAAGGGTGCACTGAAGAAACGCCTTCCTGGTAAGGAAGCGGGGCTGGCATAGGGGAGTGGCACTCTGCTGCCTTATTGGGAATCTGCCTTTTGTCTTTGAATCTCTTTTTTCTTTTTAGTACTGCTGCCTCTAACTTGCTCACGGAGCCTGAATTTCTTCTTTGCTGTGGGAATCCTCAGATTCCGTTTGTCCTAAGCCTCTGAGGCTAGGATATAGCGACCCTCTCCTATCTCCCTTTTCACTTTCAGCTTTTTCTGACCATTATTACTTGATTATTTCCAAAGCATTTGGCCGTTCTCAAGGGCCTTGCAACATCTGTCATCTTCTAGACAGCCTCTCACCAATTTCCAAACAGGCTTCACCCCCGGTTTCAGGGAGTCTTGTTCCCAGGCGAAATCCAAATCCTTGCCTAGTTTATCCCAGCAGGGTACCGTAAGGTTCCCTGAGATGGCAAAACAAGGAGCCACTGTATCACATTCAGGAATCTCTCCAGGGTGGATTTCTTAAGTTTTAAGTTTTTAGACGATAACAGCTCCTGTAGAGCCAGAAAAATTGGATGAGACTGGGAAGCCCCATCCTAAATAAGTTTCTTTTATCACTGCTATCGCTTAATTAGAGGCAGAATCTAAACTGCTCCCAATTAACCAGGCTGGCTAGCAGGGTGCCTGCTGCTTTAAAAACAGGTTCGAGAACTTTTTACTTGTAATTCCCATGGTTCTTAACCTAGGGAGTTCACTCTTAGTTGATTACTATGCAAATCCTCTTTCCTTTTGTTCCACCAAGAACTCCCCCCCCCACCTGCTTTGCCTTAATCTGCAGGGCGGGGCTAATTAGCCACAGTTTCCTTTGCCTGTACTTCAGGCTGGAGACCCTGTGGCCTCTTTTACCGATTAATCTTTCTTTTATAGCTTACAACTTGCCCCAAATGCCAGGAACTTGATTTCCTCCCAATATAACGGGAATTTTAATTTTAATTTACCCCACCTACCGGGTACTCACCAGCGCGCTGCTACCCCCAACCATAAAAGGTTCCCAATACTCCGGACAGGCCACCAAAAATGTTGCATCCAACCTCACCAGCAAAGAGGACACAACACCAGGGAGTTTCTTCCTTTTAATGGTTTATTCAGGAAACCTTGAATTAAGCTTATTTCTTCTTTTGGCGGCCCTGGGCTCTCTGTCAGCCTGACCTTATAAAGCCTAGATAGCCTTGTCTGCCCAGGGAGATAACCAGCCATTTCCTCATAGGTGAACTAAATGAGTTCTTCATTAGCATGTAAGTGAGATAAGGAATACAGCACACTGAGCATGTACTCAAGTGATTTACCACCAGGGAGCTGCATGTGGCCAGCACCATCTTGTAACAGAGAAGAACAAAGGGTGGCTTACTACAGGAAAAGTTTCTGAACAGATCACCAATAATGTATGCTCTAAGATCAAGAATTGACAAATGGGACCTCATAAAATTACAAAGTTTCTGTAAGGCAAAGGACAAATTGGCAACCAACAAATTGGGAAAAGATCTTCACCAACCCTACATCAGATAGAGGGTTAATATCCAATATATATGAAGAACTCAAGGAGTTAGACTCCAGAAAAACCAAATAACCCTATTAAAAATGGGTTACAGAGTTAAACAAAGAATTTTCACCTGAAGGCCCTGTATTATTTATGTGATGAATTTAAGAAAGATTTGCAATTTCTTAATAAAAGATTGGTTATTAGATACTCTGTCCATTGAAGACTTCACCATAACTCCTATCCTGTCCATATAATATAATATGAAAATTATACTAAGCTTATATAGTGGTCCACAATAAAAGAAGTATAAATCTTATTTTGATTCCAGGTTATCCCATAGTCCTTTATCTTTCCTCTTTTAACAGAAATAACTCGAAACTCCTAGATTAATATTTCCTAATTTAATCATTCAATCTTTGGGCTTTTTTCAATCCCTACTCCAACATACTCATAAAAATAAAGTAGCAAAATCTCTCTTTTCAAATTATGTAATATTTAAATCAGAACTTAATGAAGGCTCTATGATCTCATATATTATACTGGGAAATAGTTGATCACAAGGTTTGATCCAATAGTACTGAGGTCAAATGCCATGTGTTGGGGCATTATTATGCAGATAATTTTCTATATTTTTCATGGAAGAAACTTCATATTTGGACAAAATGTCTAATGAGTAAGATCTCCAAAGTCTTGTGAATATGGTTGCTGTAGTTTGTTGCATGTAATTTAGAAAAAAAAATGTATACTTGCTCTGGCTAGGCTCTGGGAACACTCAGTCTCCTGCTGTCTAGTCAGCCACCATGAATAGCTAACACTTTCCTTAGATCCTGACTATGCTCTGAGAACAGCTGCCACCAGTATTCCTGAAAGTGCTGCCCGTTTTTCCTTGCATGGCCATCTCACCAACTCCCTTTAGCACAGTGGATGGAAAACACTAGACATTTTTATATTTCAAAACTAACCAGATAGCTAACAACTGGGCTAAGAATATCTTGCCCCATCATCCTTAGCCTCCTCAGCCGCCTGAAGAGGTTACAAATTATTGGTCCCCAGAAAGATTTACAAGTTTCCTGCTTCCTATCTGCTCCACAGCTTGGTCTGACTCCCAATCCTCTTTGAATCCTTAAATTCCTGTCTGGCCCAGAAATCCCACCTGACCATTCACCCAGCCATTGTCTTCTACCATCTTTGTTGACCCAATCAAGAACCAATTGGGGAACCATACCTTAGCTATCAGCTCCTCCTCCTACAACTCTACAATGAAAACTTCAAATATTTAAAGACAGAGACTGACAACACAATGTAGTACTTTTGGGGCAAAGATTCAAAGAACAATAGCCCTGCAGTTTAAACCAAGATACAGGATACCTCCAAGTCCAACCTGAACTTTACCTCTGGAACCTTTGCAGTCAACTAGGAAGGTTGTCTACAAACATAGCAGAACACCAGCATGAATTTCATGAACTGACTTTCACTGAATGTGTTAGGTTCCTGTATAGAAAAGCTAGAATGAATTTTGCTAGGGAAAGAGAGCCCAAGTATCCTTGGGTAATGTTGAAGAAACTATTGAACTTTTGTTCCAAACAATGATGATCTGGCCGTGTTCATTGTGTACATCAGCATTAATAAAAGAAGAAGTTTCTACTCAAATTCCACATAAAATCCATTGAATCACAATGCTAATGGAAATGGAATAATGAATTCATATTCACCAGGAACCAACAAGGCTTGTTTTTTTTTTTTTTTTTTTTTTTTTTTTTTTTTTTTTGGTAAATTACTATGTTCAGTTAATGATGTCAAACTGTGCATAGGTTTAGGGCAATATACTGGAAAGTAGGTTCTTACTATAAACAATGTACTCTAAAAAAAAAAAAACAAAACAAACAAAAAAAACAAGTATTCCTTCCATAGGCATTCTTTACTGCCTATAGCTTATAGCATGCTTGGGGGTGGGGGATCGTAAAAAAATCTCGTAAGTGTATGCTAGTATTTTCACTTTTTAATCTTGTGCAGATTTTGCTTAATAATCAGAATTTTAATTGCAACATCATATTATTATAAAGATAGCATTTCATAACTCTCCTTTGTCACTTAGTCACTTAATTTCCTTTGCCTCCTATTCCAAGAATTTTTCTAAGCCTTGATGGTGAGTAGATTTTGTTAGCTTTTTTATGTAAGTTGGAACACCTAGTCTGTTATTCTCAGTAAATAAACCATTTTAATTTCTCAATTGACTTCTGTGTAAAGTCAATTTATATATAAAAACAAATGAATAAGTTTTTATGACTAAGTTTTTTAGGAATCTATGTTTTATATATAAACTTAATTATATAGAAAAGTATATTATACTATAACCACTTAGGAAAATAACAACACACTGCTATATTATAGGCTATTTTTATATCATCAGACATAAGATTTTCTACCACATTACAGTATAAGTCAGGAAATATCTTCATGTTTGTAATTCTTCTTATTAAAAAAAAGAAACTGTAATGTTGCAACATTATTATTTTTTCAAGAAATTTAAAGTTAGTTGTATATTAGATTATTATTACATTAGAAGATTTTAAGGAACAAAAGCATACATTATGATATATGTTTTTAGGTTCAGAAATATTCTTTATTGATTTTTCCTTCGTTACTTGAATTTTAATAGTCACGCTTTCTTCAGGTGTATTATTCATTTTTTTCCTTTAATGTATTTATTCAATTTATATCCTGCTCAAAGCCTCCCCTCCTATTACTCACTTCACATGGCTCCTCCCCATTTTCCCCCTTTCTCTTCTTTATGAGATGAGAACTGGCCCCTGGCAAA
Organism: Apodemus sylvaticus; assembly: GCF_947179515.1. Classification (NCBI taxonomy): domain Eukaryota; kingdom Metazoa; phylum Chordata; class Mammalia; order Rodentia; family Muridae; genus Apodemus; species Apodemus sylvaticus. The sequence goes on from NC_067472.1 coordinate 120,850,276, forward strand.
GCTGCCAACTCACAAAGAGAAATCAAATCACTGAACAACTAGGCACATCTTCCACTGAGGCCAGATAAGCCACCCAATCATGGAAACAGGTCCTACAGGAAGGTTGCAAAGTCAGGTACTGCCCCTGTTCCAGGTGTTCACAGACCTACATAAATTCCAAGCTGCACTTTTGCTACTTTTTGCAGGCAGCTTAGGTCCAGCCCATGTATGGTCATTGGTTGATAGTTCATCTCTGGGAGCTCCCCAGTGTCCAGGTTAGTTGTCTTTGTTGGACTTCTTCTGAAGGTCATAACCCATTTGGGTCTCTCAATCCTTTGCCCATTCTTTCAGATAAGTTCCTTATCTGTGTCCAATGTTTACTCATGGTTATGTGCATCTGTTTCTTTCAGCTACTTAGTGGAGCAACTCATATAATAATTATACTAGGCTCCTGACTGAGAGCATTTTAGAGTAGCTTATGCAGTTTCACGGATTTCTCCTTACTAATGGGATGAGTCTTAAGTAGATACAGTTGTTGGTTAGCTACTGCTTCATTCTCTGCACCATCATTGTGCCTGCACTTCAATGTAGTCTGGAGGACAAATTATGGGTTGAATATTCTGAGTCTCGGTCTTTATCCCTCCACTGGGAATCCTGCTTGTCTTCAGGAGTTAACCATTTCAGGTTCCAAACCCCCTACTGTCAGGAATCTGGGCTGGAGTCACCCTCCTAGACACTTTGGAGCCTATCTCACTCCAGGTCTCTGACACATCATTGAGATGCCTCCTTTCACTACTACTTTCATCTTTTGTTTACTTACCTGATCCTTTCTCCTTGGCTCTTCTTACACCTCATCCCCCTGACCACCATCCCATTCCCTCTCTCACCCAATTCCCTCTCTCCATTTATATATAAAAATTATTCTATTTCTCAGTCTGCGTGAGATTCAAGCATTCTTCTTTGAGCCTTCCTTGTTATTCTTATAATCTCAAGTACTAGAATACCTCATGTCCAAATTATTTAATTATGTTTTATAGATTTCATTGCAGTTCTAGGTTAATATATAACTTTCCTTTATTTAATGCTATCTATGCAATCTACATGCCAATGCATTTTTTTCTGGAATCTAAAATAACACACAATTTGTACTGTAAAATATATATGAAATGATATAAATTGTACCACCAAATAACAATGTTTTATATATCGCATGTTTCAATGATAAAAACATACCAGCATTAAAAGTATAAAAGTACCTGATTATATTGTTTTATCTAATAGTCTTCAGGTTATAGGTTAGATCTTCATTTTGCAGCTTGTTTTCTACATTTTCTAATAGTAAAAACTGACATAATGATGTAATACATAGAAAGCAGTGTGGGGATTATGTAGATGTGTTTGATGTACTAAATAAGCAGTGAAATTAAGTTGATATTTTTAGATTTCACATATATTTTCCTAAACTTATGAAAATAATTTATTTGTGGTCTCAACAAAATAATGTAGCACTTTGGCAAAAATATGCATAGAAGTATCCCTGCACTGGAGGCCAAGATACAGAAGATCTCCACAGCAACTGTAGCCTTGCCCTTAGTGATGTGGTAAAAAGGAAGGAAGGTGATCCAGACACTGCAGGACAGCAGCATGCTGAATGTCAGGAGCTTGGCTTCATTGAATATGTCAGGCAGATTCCTGGCCAGGAAAGCTACATTAAATCTTGCTAGAGCAAGAGTGCCCATGTATCCTAGGACACAGTAGAAGGCAATCACTGAACCTTTGTTGCAAACAATGGTTATGTGGCCATAAACCATGTTTACATCGGCATCAACAAATGGAGGAGAAATTCCCAGCCAAATTCCACAGAGAATCTCTTGGATCATGGTACATATGGGGATAATGAATTTAGGTGTCTCTGACACCAGCAGCCATCTCATCCTTCTTCCTGGAACAATATTTTTTAATGCCAGTACTACAGTAATTGTCTTTGCCAAAACAGTAGAGACTGTCACAGTGAACACAACAGAAAATATGGTCTGCTGCAGGATGCAGCTGGCCATACTGGGATGACAAATGTAGATCAAGGAAGAGATAAAACAAAATATGAGGGAGATGAGTAGGACATAGCTGAGAGTTTCATTATTGGCCTTGACTATGGGAGTGTCTCGGTTTTTCAAGAAGACACAGAGTACAATAGCTGTAAGAGAAGAGAAGAACACAGTCAAGCCAGCCAGAGCCATTCCCACAGTTTCTTCATAATCCAGAAAGCTTACAACATTTTTAAGGCAGTTAGTTTGTCCGGTGTTCATATATTCATCCTCTGGGCACTTCACACATTGATCCATATCTAGCATAGGAAAAAATATTAAATTAATCTTTTTCAGTCATCTGCTAGTATAGCCTCTCAGAAAATATCCATGCTAGGTTCTTGTCTGCAAGTACAACATTGCTTCCATAATATTGTCAGGGATTGGCACCTGACATGGAATATATTTCAAGTTGGGCAAGTCACTAAATAAACTTTACTTCAGTCTCTGTTCAATATTTGCCCTGCATTTCTTTTAGACAGGAACAATTATGGGTCAAAATTTTAGACCCATTCCTTTCCTAGGACCCTGTGCATATACATGAGGTGGTCTACTTAAGTTCCATCTGGCTACTGTTTTGCATTCCAGATAAGATCATATCCATTGATTCCTGGAAACTTCTCACATCCCAGGTCTCTGAGAGTTTCTACAGATTCTGCATGGCTCCACTCTCCTCAGTTGCATATTTTCATTCATTCTCCTGACTTTAGAGACTTCTCTCCTGTCTTCCCTAATACCTGGTCATGTCTCTGTTTTCACTCCCCCCTCATCTTTCCCACTTAGTTCTCTACCTCCATCTGCTTCCCATTATTACTTTTTCACCACTCTAAGTGGGACTGAAACATCCTCATTTGGGTATAACTTCTTATTTAATATCATGTGGTCTGTGAATTTTATCATGGGTCTCTGTACTTTTTGGCTAATATCCACTTATCAGTGAGTGCATACCATGACTGTTCTTCTGAGTTTGGGTTACCTCACTCAGGATCTTTTCTAATTCCATCCATTTGCCTGCAAAGTTTGTGATATCCTCATTTTTAATAGCTGAATAGTAATTCACTGTGTAAATGAAATACATTTTCTTTATCCATACTTTAGATGAGGTATATCTGGGTTGTTTCTAGGTTCTAGCTTATATATATATATCTGCTATGAACATTGAAAAGGACATGTCAATGTGGTATGGTGGAGCATCTTTTGGGTATATGTTCAGTAGAGGTATATCTGGGTCTTCAGGTAGAACTATTTACAATTATCTTCATTATCTCCAATTATCTCCATAATATCCATAGGTGTGTGTGCTTATTTCTGGGTCTTCAATTATATTCCCTGGATCAAACTGTCTGTCTCTGTACCAATGCCATATAGTTTTTGTCACTTTCACTCTATAGATCAGCTTCATATCATGGATGGAGATTTTCCCAGAATTCCTTTTATTGGTGAGAAGTGGAATTTCTATCCTAGCTTTTATTGTTTTTACATGTGAAATTGAGAATTGTTCTTTCCAAGTCTGTGAAGAGTTATGCCAAAATTTTAATGGCAATTGCATTGAGTATGTAGATTGCTTTATTAGGACTGCCATTTTCACTCTATTAATCCTATTGATCCATGAGCATGGGAGATCTTTCTATCATCTGTGGTCTTCTTCAATTTTTTTCTTCGAGTACTTGAAAATTTTATTATACAAGTCTTTCACTTGCTTGGTTAGAGTTGTACCAATAAATTTTATATTATTTGTGGCTATTGCAAAGGGTTTATATTCCCAATTTTTCTCCTGTTTATCATTTGTGTAATGGAAGGCTCAGCAATTAGAAACAATAAATTCACAAAATTTTTAGGCAAATGGTTTGATCTGGAAAATATCATCCTAAGTGATGTAACCCAATCACAAAAGAATACACATGGAATGCAATCTCTGATAAGTGGATATTAATTAGCCCAGAAGCCCTGAATACCCAAGGCACAAATCACATAGCAAATGACTCCCATGAAGAAGTATGGAGAGGGTCCTGATCCTGGAAAGGATTGATCTAGCATTGGAGGGTAATATAAGGACAGAGAAAAAGGAAGGAGGTGATTGGAGAAGGGATGGAGAGAAGAAGGTTTATGGGACATATGGGGAGGGGGGATCCGGGAAATGGGAAATCATTTGGAATGTAAGCAAAGAATATAGAAAATAAAAATATTAAAAACAATGAGATCTTAAACATAAAAAAAGATATATTTGAGATAATTTTATATTCAGCCACTTTTTCGAAGATGCTTATCAGTTGTTGAAGTTCTCTGGTAGAATTTTGAGGGTCATTTATGTTGCTATCATATAATCCCTAAATAGTGATACTTATGCCAACCATTGTTTTGAGGTCTGGGACTCCTATGGAAGTTTAATGGAAAGGATTGAAGGAGCTAAAGTGAGTGGCAACTGATAGGAAGAACAGTAGACACATCTTCCTATCACTATTACCTCAGACATAGTTCTCAGGCTCTTCACTAGTATTGCAACAGAATTACAAGGGAAAATTCACTTCAGCTCCTGTCCATGCCCTCCCACGCCCAGTTGATCTCTCAGACCATCACACCTGATCACCATTCTTCCAACTACTAACACTCAATACTTGCCCCTGAACACACTCTCTGAGCTGACCAGGAAAGCAGGCAACACTCCGGCAACACATCCTCTGAATATTTGAGAAGAAATAGAAACCAAAGAATGAAACTGCCATACATCCAGCCGCTACTATGGATCAACTGATATACATCATGCATAGCATCTACATCTTTAATATACTTGAAACATGCAAATATAAAATAATTCAGTAATTTTTAGTACTGTAAATAAATAGTTTTCTTTGATTCAAAGAATTATCAGACAATATATCGTTCAAGAGACTGCAATTATGATTTCAAACTGCAGTGCTACTGATGTTTTTTACTTTGAAATGATATTTATCTTTGACTTTCCCCAAAGGACTTATGAAAACTATGTAAATATGGGAGAAGTAAACAATCTTATTATTTTGAAAATATGTATCCATACTTGTCATGTTGGAAATTTCATTTTCTGGGCAGGGTTTACAATCAAAACAGCAAAAAGCCTTCCATTCCTGAGGGGATTTTCTGAGTCCTGGTCTGCAAGGCACACTACATAAGGAGGGCAGATTCTGAGGAGAATCAGACAGATAACAGAAATAAACAGTTCAACATAAGTGGCAAATGATGCATTGATTCACAAAAGAAAGCCACTGAAAACCTCCTTTTACAAACACGTATCATAATATAAAGTAAAATTACATTGTTTTCCTTTTTAAAGATAAAAATTTTATAAATACATCATGACTTATATAATATGAAATACCCATTAGAGAGAGAGAGAAAAAAAAGCCAATCAGAGACAGAGACCAAGAGAGAGTGACTGGTACAGAAAATATTTAATCTCAATCTAGGGTTTCTACTCCACCTTGGACCATTTATTTCCTGGATAAAAGACACACTTTATATTTACAATAAGCCTTTTCCTATACTAGAACTGGATTTATATCTATCCTCTATGGTATTAGGATTTTATTTGCTGTCTATAACTACAGATTATTACATATTGTGTTTCATTTGGGACACTCTTAACTCCAATAGGCCAGCCCTAGTGCCCATGCTTTCTTTACTTCTAACTCATGTCCTCTACCTTTCTCTCTCTCTCTCTCTCTCTCTCTCTCTCTCTCTCTCTCTCTCTCTCTCTCTCTCCACTCTATCTGCCTCTCTGTGTCTCTCTCTCCTCTCCCAGTGCTCCTACAACCACTTATAAACCTAAACCCTAGGTCTATGTCTCTTGTGACCAGCTATTGGCTGTAAAGATATTGATTCACCAATCAGGGATAACATGGGAGGCAAGGTCCAAATTGCCACTTGGGTCTTTGTGAGGTCTATGGGAGCAAGCAGTATTTAGCATAACAAAAGACTAAAGCACTCAATTGATACAGGAACACACACACACACATACACACACACAGAGACACAGAGATAGAGAGAAAGAGAAATAGACAGATAGAGAGAGAGAAAATAATTTTAGAAAACTAGAGAGTCAATAACTGAATAAATATTAGACATTAGAATATTAGACATCATGCTTTGCCAAAACAAAAATGGACAAGATTTTTAATTAATTGTACTACATACCAAGTATTAAAAGTAAAACTAAATTACAAATTACCTGATCAATATTTGTATCCCACTTGATCATTTCATCAGACATACACAGTTGTTGACGATTTGTAAAATAACCAGAAAAACTTCCTGTTTTTTTTAAGTCCATACTATTTTAGAAAATCCATGATATAGAAAATATCATATTCTGTATTCAATATTATATTTTGGTTCATGTTTACCAGGTCTCCAGCAGGATTTACAAATTGTATGTTCTTCAGAAAAGAGAACATCTGAAACACATTTGTTATTTTAGTTTCAACTATGTGTTCACATTATTACATAAATTATAAAGTTTGGAATATCCATAATATCAAGTATCTACTTTAAAAATCCATGTTTATCAGAAGTATTCATTACTAAAAAAGAAAATAAGTTCTGGTTACATGTAAAGTTTCATTATGCTTTACAAACAACATTTTCCCACTGGATGTGATTCACAAATACATGCACACCTGAATTTATGTTTGGAGAAAAGAGATATGTTTTCTAATTTTTTCTGCCTACAGTGTTATTTGATAATAATTTAGTGAATTTAAACCCTTAGTAGGTCAAAATAAGGCAAAAGTACTTGAATATTATTTGAGATCAGCAACATTTTTTATCATAAAAAGTCATTTTCTTAATTCCATTTAATACTTTCATGAGAATTTTTCATTTTTTATATGTATAGCATTCATTAAAAATATGTGCACCAACCAGTACACCCAGAGCTCCCAGAGCCTAAACAACCAACCAAAGAGGACACATGAAGGGAACCATGGCTTCAGCTACATTGTAGCAGAGAATGACCTTTTCAGACCACAATGAGAGGAGAGACCATTGGCCATGTAAAAGATCGATGCCTCAGTGTAGTAGAATACAAGGTCAGGAATGTAGGCGGAAGCATTGGTAAGCAGGAGTATGGGGGATGGGATAGGGGTTTTTTGCAGAGGAGATGAGGAAAGGGGATAACATTTGAAATGTAAATAAAGCAAGTATCTAATAAAAATAATAAAATAAAAAAATAAATATGATATTGGTTTTTAATATTAATCATTCCAATCATTTATATCTCAAACGATATCTCATTTCCTGATTACCCCTCCACAACCCCCTCCTACATCTTCCCTTTTCCCTCTCCTTTGTATCTATGAGGGTGCTCTCCGACCCATCCACAGATAGAGGTTCTTCTTTACATGGTTTTTGAATTCATGATTCCCTTTAACAATGTCATTTTTATGATATACATTCAGTATAAGACACTTTACCTTCCAGGAGTCCCATTCCAGTTTCTTTCCAGGATTCAGTGATTGTGTATCTACACACTGCAGAAGCATCTCATGGAGTGAATGGGCCATAGCATATACAGCATTGTATAAGTTATAACATGTATCACTCATGGACATTCCAATTGGTGACCTGAGTAACCACTTAAATACTATTTTGTTTGGACAAATACCTCCATAGTATGAAGGTATATTGTATGTAAGATTCTTTATCTCCATAGATGATTACAACTTGTGCTGATGACATTATGATTTGTTGATAGTACTTTTGAATCATTTTAAAATATAACATCCTGTCCTTTGCGATAATAGTTACAAATGCTAAACAGACAATGTTTCTTTGCATTTCTCCTCTCAAGTCAGAAAGGAATTGAATTGAATGGTCATCATCTGTAACTATTATTCCTACCCAGTTCCATTGGAAGTAAACCATTAGGGATACCATGGCTAATGGTAGAGATGTGTCCTTGGGTGATATCTGAGATAGGTGAGGAAACTGTTCATTGTCACTTAGAAGAAGATGAAAATGACCACAGTAAAGCTGAAATACACCCATAAGCAGCAACATGAAGAAGATGGAATGCAGAGGACTCAGACTAAGATCTAAGTTTGCTAAAGTACATTCAAAAAGTAAGATTTCTTTGTGTTACTATTAAAATCATATCCAAATTCTTGTGATTCACCTAACAACTACAGATAAACTAAGTGTTCAGGTAAATATTCTTCTTTACTGCTGTCTCTCAATCACATTTACCATAAAGGTGTTTTTTGACACAGAACATATCTAAGTATTTATGTTTGAAAGATCAGAGCAGATATAAATAAATTCTTTGACTTTTAATCCGTCCTTGTACACAGAAACACAAACCGTGGTAAAATAGTATTTCATTAAAAGTAACCCACCCTGACATACCTCTGGAGTTCCAGAGTTGTATAGGAATCATCCGATTTTGGTAGACAGTTTCCACACAGGTCCCATAAGTACTATTAAATATCTTCTCTGATTTTTACAGTAGTAATTAGGAATAATTTCCTTTCTTTTCAAGTACAAACCTCTTTTCACATGATCCATCATTAAGTTACATTCAATCATATCTAGTAGGGAAATATTTGGTAAAATATAAATGCTCCTATTAATTTCTTCAATGGCAAAATAAACAGAGGAAATCAACTGGATGGTGTTGGCTGTCACCCTGTAAACAAAGCACACTAATCACGAAAGTATGGGTTCTGAATACTGTAATATTACATAAAATTCAGTGTTTTAAGCAATTAATTCTTGGGCTTATGTGACCCATTGAAATGATTACACAATTCCTATTTTGATGAATTAGGGTGTGCACCTTTAGAAAAAATTGAACAAGTCTTAAAATCACAACATAGATTTACAAATTCCTGTCATTTTTAACTTTTCTACTGTTCTATTTTGTTTTCTTGATCATGATGAAAAACGTATTTTATAGCAATTGAAAAGGCAAGATTTCCTAGACAATATTGAACCTGCCTATGCCTTAATCTTATATTTATAACACATAACATGTGTGGAAAATAAATGAGTTATCTGCTATTCAGAATGTTATACTTCTTTACAGAAACAGCATGAAGAACTGTCATTGCCTTATAAGGTTATGAAGAATAGGTAGCCAAATATGTTTCTGTTGACAATTTACAAAAGACTAATGAATTCATAGGTAATACAAATACTATAATAATTACTACTCTCCCTCTATCCTTCAACACAGTTCATCCCTTTTCATTTTATATGTGAGGCTGTACAAAATTGACTGATATAAGATTGTTTATAAATGCAATTTTTTCCTGTTGGAAAGAGCTCTTTCATTTCACATGGTCCCTTAAATTGTACTAATTGGTTCTATCTCAAAACTCACTGTGTATCAAATAACTGGTCTTAGGTTCTATTTGATTCAAATTTCTACAGATATCGTGATGGTTTGAATTTGCTTTGCCCAGAGAGTGGCACTATTAGAAGATGTGGGCCCAGTGGAGTAGGTGTGTCACTGGGTGCATGGGAAAAAACACTCATCCTAGCTGCCTGGATGTCAGTCATCCACTAGCAGCATTCAAATGAAGATGCAGAAATCTCAAGTCTGCCTTTACCATGCCTAGCTAGATGCTGACATGCTCCCATATTTGATGATAATAGATTGACTCTCTGAGCCTGTAAACCAGCCCCAATTAAATGCCATCCTTTATAAGACTTTCCTTGTTCATGGTGTCTGTTCACAGCAGTAAAATGCTAAGACATAAGTTGGTATCAGGGAATAGGGTATTGCTATGATAATCCTAACCAGGCATTTGTTTGGAATAATGTAATTTCTGGGACTTTGGATTTGGAAAGTAGTGGAATGCTTTAAATGGGGTTTAATGGAATATGCTAGTGAGGATATGGAAGTCTTTACTACTGAGAGGGACTAGAAGCAATCCCACTAAAATAAGGGACAAGAAAATGCTTCCCATTTTCTCTTTATCTATTAAATATAGTACTATAAGTTCTAGCTAGAGCAATTAGAAAACAAATGGGGGTTAAAGAACTTACAAACTGGAAAGGAAGATGTCAAGATTTTCCTATATGCAGATGAAACAATAGTATACATAATAGATCTCAAAAATGATACCAGAGAACTCCTACAGCTCATAAACAGCTTCAGCAAACAGACTATATACAAAATTAATTCAAATATATCAGTAGCCTTCCTTTATATAAATGATAATTGACCCAGAAAGAAATTCGGAAAACAACAGAGTTTACAATAGCCATCAATAATATAAAATATATTGCTGTAACTCTAACCAACTAAGTGAAATCAGTATGAAAAGACCTTCAAATTCCTGGAGAATTAAATTGAAGAAGACATCAGAAGACAGAAAGATTTTTAATTCTCATGATAGGAAGACTTTATAGTGAAAATGCTCATTTTAACCAAATCACTCTACAGATTCAATGTAATGCCCACAAAAATATCGACAGAAGTCTTCATAAAACTTGTAAGAGCAATTCTCAACTTTGCAGGGAAAAATTAAAAATTCAGGATAGAGAAAACAACATTGAACATTAAACGAACTTCGGGAGAAATAAATATCCCTGACCTAAATGGTATTATAGAGCAATAGTGATATAAAAAAGCATGGTATTGATACAAAAACATACATTTATCAATAGAATAAAATTGTAGACACAGCTATAAATCCATACCCCTATAGACACTTGAATTTTGCCAAAGAAGTCAAAACCATAGAATAGATAAAGGAAAGCATCTCCTCCAAATGGTGTTGGTCTAACTGGATGTCTACATGAAGGAGAATCAAAATAGATTCGTGTTTATATATATATATAAAACTCAAGTCCAAGTGGACAAAAGACATCAATATAAAATGTATACACTAAATCTCATAAAATATAATGTGGGAACACATAGCCTTGGTACAGGAAAGAATTTTTCTGAAGAGTACATGAATGGCCCATGCTCTAAGAACAATAGTTCATAAATGGGTAATCCCTCCATCTGACAGATGAATAACATCCTTCAAAAAACATTAGAGAATAACAACCAAAATAGCCGAATTTTAAAATGGGGTACAGAGATAAACAAGGAATTTGCAGAGGAGGAATCTTGAATGGCCAGGAAGCACACAAAGAAATGTTCAATATTCATAGACATCATGAAAATGCCAATCACAACAACTATGAATTTCCAATCTATAACCACTAGAATGGCTAAGATGAAAAACTCAAGTAATAGCACATGGTGACAAGGATGTGGAAAAGGGAGAACACTTTGACGTTGTTGGTGGATGTATAAACTTGTACAGTTTGGAAATCAATTTGATGTTTTCTCCCAAAACTAGGAATACTTCTATCTCTAGGAGTTGTTGTTATACAACTCCTGGGCATATACCAATAAGATGCTACACCATTCCAAAAAGACACATGCTCAATTATGTTCATAGTGGCTTTATTTGTAATATTCAGAAACTGAAAACAACCTACATGTCCCTCAATTGAAGAATAGTTAAGGAAAATGTGATACATCTACACAATGGAATACTATTCAGCTATTAAAAATGAAAACATGATGAATTTTGCAGAAAAATGGATGGAACTCAAACATATCTTGAGTGAGATAATCTAGTCCCAAAAGGGCATGCATGGTGTGTAGTCATAAGTGGATATTAGCAATAAACTACAGGATACCCATGCCACACTCTATAGACCCAAGATAATTAAACTCAAGGCTGCTGCAGTATTTACTGGAGAGCTCTCCCATTTTCTAACTTTTGCCTTCTTTTTACTCTTTTTTATAATCATCTTCAACCACTCACCCCCACTTCCAGAGGACTGTTTGATTTAATACTACTGATAGGATCAGTACAGAAGATCATCTCCAATACATGACAGCCACTTGGGTTAAGGGAGGTGCCCAATAATCAATAGGGGTGACTTTAGCTGTTACTCACAGAATTTCAGTATGGAACTCAAAGAGGCTATCTCCTACAGCCAAGCAGGTACTCCTTTATAGTAATAGGGACTTCAAACAACCCACAAAAATTTTGACCCCAAATTCATTGTGTCAACAATAAATGCATGTACAGGGAGTGGAGTAGAGACTGAAGAAATGGCAAGCCAATACCAGGCCCAAATTGAGACCCATACATGAGCAAGCACCAATCTCTGACATTATTAGTGATACCCTCTTATAGTTGCAGAAAATGTTCAAACATTGCTATCCTCAGAGAAACTTTACCCAGAAGCTTACTCAGACTGAGGCAGACACCTACAGCCAAACAGTAGATTGAGCTTGGGGATGTACTCTTATGGAAGAATAAGGGGAATTATTATGGGCCCCAAAATGATAGGAACTCCACAGAAAAAGTGACACTTTCAACTAACGTGGAGTTTTGGGATTCTCAGAGACTGAAGCACCAACCAAAAAGAATACATTAACTGGACCTAGGCCTCTTTGCACACATACTGCAGATATGCAGATTGTGCTCATGTGAATACTGAACAAATGGAGTGAGTCCTATCCAAAAATCTGTTACATGTTTCTGGATAAGTTCTTCTACCTGGGCAGCCTTGTCTAGCTTCAATGAGAGAGTAAGTGGCTGGCTCTGCAGAGATTTGATGTACCAGGATCAGCAGATGACCACGGTGATTCCCCATCTGATTACAGGAAAATTGGAGGATGTCATAGGAAGAAGAATTGTTGGAACTGTTGAGCAGGAGTCGGGGGTCGGGGGGGGGGGCAGGAGGAGGAAACCAGGTGATGTAAAGTGAATAACTTTTTTTAAAATTAAAAATACAGAAAAAAATGAAATAGACTGAAATAGATATAACAGGATAACAAAGTTGCAGTTTGAGAAGAAATGTTCAAATTTGTTCAGAGGACAACAGTGATAATGGCTAGAGTGTTGCAGAACTAGTCATTGCCCATTTCTTAATGTGAAATGATCACATAGATAGACTTTTGCAATGTCTATTGTTTTCTATCTCTGGTTACTCTCTCCCTAAAAACAGCTTTCTAAAACTTCAAAATGGAATTCTTTTTTTCTTTCTTTTTTTACTCGATATATTTTTATTTACATTTCAAATGATTTCCCCTTTTGAGGCCCCCTCCCCCAAAGTCACACTTCCCTCCCCCTGTTCTCCCATGAATCCCTTCCCACTTTCCTGTTCTGGTTTTGCCCTATAGTGCTACATTGAGTCTTTCCAGAACCAGAGGCCACTCCTCCGTTCTTCTTGTGCCTCATTTGATGTGTGGATTATGTTTTGGGAATTCCAATTTTCTAGGCTAATATGCACTTATTAGTGAGTACATACGATGATTGATCTTTTGGGACTGGATTACCTCACTTAGTATGATGTTCTACAACTCCATTCATTTGTCTAAGAATTTCATGAACTCATTGTTTCTAATGGCTGAATAGTACTCCATAGTGTATATATACCACATGTTTTGCATCCATTCTTCTGTTGAGGGATACCTGTGTTCTTTCCAGCTTCTGGCTATTATAAATAGGGCTGCTATGAACATAGTGGAGCACGTATCCTTATTACATGCTGGGGAAACCTCTGAGTAGATGCCCAGGAGAAGTATAGCAGGATCCTCCTGAAGTGAGGTGCTCAGTTTTCTGAGGAACCGCCAGACTGATTTTCATAGTAGTTGTACCAGTTTGCAACTCCAGCAGTAGTGGAGGAGTGTTCCTCTTTCTCCACATCCTCTCCAACACCTGCTGTCTCCCGAATTTTTAATCTTAGCCATTCTGACTGGTGCAAGCTGAAATCTCAGGGTTGTTTTGATTTGCATTTCCCTAATGACTAATGAAGTGGAGCATTTTTTAAGATGTTTCTCAGCCATCCGAAGTTCTTCAGGTAAAAATTCGGTGTTTAGCTCTGTACCCAATGGACATTTCATTAGGTGCTGAAAAAGCATTCGACAAAATTCAATATCCTTTCATGCTTAAAGTCTTAGAAAGAACAGGAATTAAAGGCCCATACCTAAACCTAGTAAAAGCAATATACAGCAAACTGGTAGCCAGCATCAAACTAAATGGAGAGAAACTTGAAGCAATCCCACTAAAATCAAGGACTAGACAGGGCTGTCCCCTTTCTCCTTATCTTTTCAATATTGTACTTGAGGTACTAGCTCAGGCAATTAGACAACATAAGGAAGTCAAAGGGATACAAATTGGAAAGGAAGAATCAAACTATCATTATTTGCAGATGATATGATAGTCTACCTAACTGACCCAAAAAAACTCCACTAGAGAACTCCTACAGCTGATAAATAGCTTCAGCAAAGTGGCAGGTTATAAAATCAACTCAACCAAATCAGTTGCCTTCCTATACTCAAAGGATAAGCAGGCAGAGAAAGAAATTAGGGAAATGACACTCTTCACAATAGCCACAAACAGTATAAAGTATCTTGGGGTGACTCTTACCAATCATGTGAAAGTTCTGTATGACAAGACCTTCAAGACTCTGAAGAAGGAAAAGAAGAAGACCTCAAAAAATGGAAAAATCTCTCATGCTCATGAATCGGCAGGATTAATATAGTTAAAATGGCCATTTGCCAAAAGCAATCTACAGATTCAACACAATACTGATCAAAATCCCAACTCAGTTCTTCATAGAGTTAGAAAGAGCAATTCTCAAATTCATCTGGAATAACAAAAAACCCAGGATAGCTAAAACTATTCTCAACAACAAAACAAATTCTGGGGGAATCAGTATCCCTGACCTCAAGCAATACTACAGAGCAATAGTATTAAAAACTGCATGGTATTGGTACAGTGACAGGCAGGCGGATCAATGGAACAGGATTGAAGTTCCAGAAATGAACTCACACACCTATGGCCACTTGATCCTCGACAAGGGATCTGAAAACATCCAATGGAAAAAAGATAGCCTTTTCAACAAATGGTGCTGGTTCAACTGGATGTCAGCATGCAGAAGAATGTGAATTGATCCATTCTTATCTCCTTGTACTAAGCTCAACTCCAAATGGATCAAGGACCTCCACATAAAGCCAGATACTCTGAAGTTAATAGAAAAGAAAGTGGGGAAGACCCTTGAGGACATCGGTACAGGGCGAAGTTCTGAACAGAACACCAATAGCGTATGCTCTAAGATCAAAATTTGACAAATGGGACCTCATTAAATTACAAAGTTTCTGTAAGGCAAAGGACACCATCAAAAGCACAAATTGGCAAGCAATAAATTGGCAAAAGATCTTCACCAACCCTACATCAGATAAAGGGCTAATATTCAATATATACAAAGAACTCAAGAAGTTAGACCCCAGAACATGGAATTCTTTCAAACTCCCTTTCTGTATTTCTGTCTATGTTTTAAAATCTGTATGTTTGCTGTGTATGTTGGCTCACATCCATTATTGGAACACTTGGTAGGCTTAGCTAGAAAGATTACTATGAATTTGAAGGCACCATGAGGTACATAGTAACATCCAGACCAACGTGGGTTAAGAAGTGAGACCCTATTTAAATCAAATAAAGCAAAGTAATGCCACTCCCTCCAAACAAGGTGAAACTTCAGAAATCTGCTTCCTTCTTTCCTTGAGTCTTGATGGCCCTTTCCTTTATTCCACAGTTCCTCACTAACATTCCCCACTTAAATTTTTCACCATCTGAAAATTAAATCTACAGTACATGAAAGCAACCAGGCAAAGGCACAGTGAATATAATGCTACTTATGTATTTTAAGTATGCATATTTTATAGAAATACATATTTCTATTTTATACACATATGCTTTAAAGTTTGTTTTCATTTCTAAAGTATAACAATTCAGATCATATGAGAAGGTTTTAGTATATTACATTTTTTGCAGGTGAGAATGGGGATGCATGCTGTATCTTCCATATTTGGATGGCTGAGGCTGGAGGACTGCTTCAACTTTCAGTTCAATTTGGGAGTTTTAGTGAGTTCTACCCTGCTTGGATTTCAGAACAAAGTCTTAGCAAAAATGACCACAAATAAAATTTCATCATTTAAAAAAATGAACATAATATTTATCTAAAATTATAATCATCACTGTGTTCATTGATATATATATACATACATACACATATTATATATATATATATGTATATATATACATACATACATACATACATACATATATATATATATATATATATATATATATATATATATATACATATATATATATATATATTTGTGATATTTTCCCTAGTATATTTAAAATCTGAAATAAGGTAGTCTCATTCATTAATAAAATAAATTTATATAAAAATATAAATCAAAAGGCGTATAGTAAACTTATCTCCACAAAACCCAACCATATTTTGTATCGTTAGGAAAAGAGGAGAAAGATATTTAAATATATAATGATTATAATACATGAAAAATATGCAGTAAAAATAAGACATGGAAATTTGAATTCTGTAAATGACATTTTTCTGGGGAAAACATCAACAAATTTGCAGCCTTGCTACTCCTCAACAGTTTTTTTGTTTTTTAAGATATTCTTGGTAGTTACAAGCCACAGGTACTATACTATTGGTAACATCTTTTACTATAGCACTTAAAACAAAAATAGTAAGACATGGCTCACCTGTATATCCTTTTATAGAAAGTATTTAACCTCAATCTCATGTTTCTACCCCGTCTTTGATTGTTCAGTTCTCAAATAAAAGACACCAAACCTTTCTACTTATAATAAGCCTTAATCGGCACTAGAGTAGGGCAGATATCTACCATCTATGCTATTAGGGTCTCCTTCCCAATTAATAACACCAAGTTATAATTTTTCCATGCTCCATCTGCGTACCTCTTACCTCCAACTGGCTCTAATGCCAATGCTCAGCAATGGACAGATCATGGAATCAGAAGCTAACAGAGACTCAGTGAAAACTAACAGAAGTTTTGAACAAAATGGATCTAACAGATATTTATAGAACAATTCATTCTAAAGCAAAAAAAAAAAATCTTTTTCTCAGCACCCCATGGTACCTTCTCCAAAATTGACCATATAATTTATCACAAAACAGCATTCAACAGATACAAGAATATTTAAATAATCCCATGCATACTATCAGATTACCACGGTCTACGGTTAGTCTAAAATTCCAAGAAAAACAAAGAAAAACACATATAAACATGGAAGCTAAAAAACACTCTACTCAAGGATAACTTGGTCAAGGAAGAGATAAATAAAGAAATTGAAGATGTTTTAAAATTTCATGAAAATGAAAACACATCATACCAAATCTTGTGGGACACAATGAAATGAGTGGCAATAGGAAAACTCATAACTCTTAAGTGCCTCCAAAAAACTGGAGAGAGCTTACACAAGCACATTGGCAGCACACCTGAAAGCTCTAGAACAAAAAGAAGCAAATACAACCAAGAAGAGTTGACAGCAGTTTTAACTATATTGATTCTACCGATCCATGAACATGGGAGGTTTTCGCATATTTTGAGGTCTTCTTCCATTTCCTTCTTCAGAGTCTTGAAGTTCTTGTCGTACAGATCTTTCACATGTTTGGTAAGAGTCACCCCAAGATATTTTATACCTGAGATTTCACCTTACACCAGTCAGAATGGCTAAGATTAAAAATTCAGGAGACAGCAGATGTTGGACAGGGTGTGGAGAAAGAGGAACACTCCTCCACTGCTGGTGGGGTTGCAAATTGGTACAACCACTCTGGAAATCAGTCTGGCGGTTCCTCCGAAAACTGGGCACCTCACTTCCAGAAGATCCTGCTATACCACTCCTGGGCATATACCCAGATGATTCCCCACCATGTAATAAGGATACATGCTCTACTATGTTTATAGCAGCCCTATTTATAATTGCCAGATGCTGGAAAGAACCCAGGTATCCCTCAACAGAAGAGTGGATGCAAAAAATGTGGTATATCTACACAATGGAGTACTATTCAGCCATTAGAAACAATGAATTCATAAAATTCTTAGGCAAATGAATGGAGCTAGAGAACATCATACTAAGTAAGGTAACCCAGACTCAAAAGGTGAATCATGGTATGCACTCACTAATAAGTGGATATTAACCTAGAAAACTGGAATACCCAAAACATAATCCACACATCAAATGAGGTACAAGAAGAAAGGAGGAGTGGCCCCTTGTTCTGGAAAGACTCAGTGAAGCAGTATTCGGCAAAAACAGAATGGGGAAGTGGGAAGTGGTGGGTGGGAGGACAGGGGGAGAGAAGGGGGCTTACAGGACTTTCTGGGAGTGGGGAGCTAGAAAAGGGGAAATCATTTGAAATGTAAATAAAAAATTATATCGAATAATAAAAAAAAAATGTAACCCACCATGACTTTCCTCTGTATTTCTGTGGAAGTACAGGATTGGTACAAGTTTGTAAGATGTTATCCATATTGGTGCTATAAGGACAACTAAGTATCTTGCTTGATTTTTATAGTAGTAACTAGGAAAAAATTCATTTTTTTCAAGGACCTAACTCTTTTCTCATCATCCCCAATTAAGTTATATTCAACTTTAACTAGTTTAACTAGTAGGAAAATGTTAGTTAAATATGACTGTTCAGATTTATTCCTCCAATGGTTAAATAAACAATGGAATACAAGTAGATAGTCTTATGTGTCACCCTAAAAAAGAGATCACACCAATAATAGTGCATGTGGCTTGTAATTATGGTAATCATAAATAAAACTTAACGTGGGTTAAACAAAGAATTCTTGGATTTTTGTGACCCATGGATATGTTGTCACAATTCCTTATTGGGATGATTAGGATGTGAGATGCTCAAAATAATTTAACAATCTGAATTTTTTAAAATTTCATGAAATGTATGTTATTTATATCTGTTTTGAAGTCTTGAGTCAAATATAAATGTGTTAAGTATTTACAGAGTTTTCTGTTATTTTCTTTTAATATTTTAATTAGCTGTTATCTGAAATTAGACTCCATGTGCTTTTTTCTTTGGATTTTTTAAAATAAATTGTCTTTTTAAAAAAATTTTTCTACAGTTTCATTTGTTTTTCTTGAACATGGTAAAATATCTATATGTCATCCATGAATATGAAAGATGTCTGAGCCAACATTGAATTTACCCATGCCTTCATCTTATTACTCTAATGTCTACCGTGTGGTTTAAATTAATGAAAATTAACTGCTATCTAGAATATTACACTTCTTTACAGAATCAGTACTAAAAACTGTCACAATCCTTCATAATTGAGTGAAGAATAGGTCGGCAAATTTGTCTGTGTCAACAATTGCAAAAGTCTAAAAACCATAGATAATGCAAATACCACAATAATTCTTACATTCTTTTCTTCATTCCACACAGTTCATCTCTTTTTCTTTTCTATATGAGGTTGTACTAAATTGAGTTATATAAAATTGGTTATAACTACAACATTTCCATGTTTAGATTGAGCTCTCTCGCTTCACATGTACTTAATCATTTTTTCTCTGCAATCACTTGCTTGCCTAACTGGCCTTGGATTCTATTTGGTTCAGCTTTATCCAGAATTGTTCTGTATGTAATATGCATATGCTTCTCTATTTTATTAAACATATTTTAGGTAGATATATGTGCTTTGCAATGTTTTATACAGTTTGATAATCTTATTTAACTATTATATATCAATTCAGTGCATTATACATGACCTTTTTGCATTTGTCCCATCTGTATTTTCTTTAATGCTTTGTCACTACAGTAACTATTATTGTAACTGCACATACCTTTTAGTAGTAAAGGTATGCAACAGTTTTATTTTCTCTATTATTTTCCACTTATTATTTTTTAAACATTTTTTTCTAGTTACCTTCCGTTCTTTATTGGATATTTTCTTTCATTCAGAAATACCTGAAATTCTGACATACATTTAAGGGGAGACAGACATGCATTTTTAGAAACTGAGTTCTCCAATTAGTATATGTCAATTGCTGAACCATTAAGTTTAAATACATCAAATAATATAGGCTTTTATTTTTTTCTTTTTTTGGGGGGGGGGGAGGTGGGGTGGGGTTTGCATTTGTTTTTCTCCAGACAGGATTTCTCTGTATATCTTTGACTGATAGACTTTTCTTTACAAACTACAGTTTAGAATTTAAAAAGATGGAAAACATAAACCATATAAAGGTAGGAGCTGTCAGGATTTTAAATGAAATCTTCTAAATATTTTAAGCTTGACCATGGTGTTGGACAAACACACACACACACACACACACACACACACACACACACACACACACTGCATTCACACTTTAAACAAGGGATCATAAATTATATATATATATGTATATATGAAACCTAAACTGAAAATATAAAAATCCATATCAAATTAACTATAATAAATTTTCTGTATATATTTAAAATCATATAATTTAATTTGCATCATTTTTATGATACAATTATATTATACTCAATGGTTCCTATATAAAATGTTTAATGTTTTACATTTTTAAAATATTGTTGGTTTGGGTCAACCATCATCAATTATAACCCCTTTTTTAATCTGCCTTTTGAGTATATACTTATCAGTTATTGGATTTCTCTTTAATCTGGGGAAAGGCTGTAGTTTATCTGATATGTATTTTTTGTTGAACAGACCATACTGTCTTTAACATCTAAGCATGAAATTGAAGTGACATTAGGAAATTTCAAACTTGAAGGCTCTATTTAGTTATGAGCCTCTTATTATTCCATATAAAACCATGATATACACCTATGAGAAATAATTCAGTACATAGCTTTCAATGCATAGAATATAATTAAAACGTAGACTGATATATGCAATGGAGAGGTGCTGAAAGAGAAAATATGCTGAATGGGAAATAATAGTAATCTTTAAAATTACTTCCCATGATAGTTAAACTTCATGTAATGGAAGGCCATAAATGTCAGTGTGTATCTGCAGTGCGAAGTACACTTGGTTGGTTATATTTTAGTGATTCCAAATAATAGCATGTGGAATGCATATATCTGAAGGAAATATTGGAAGGGGTTAAATATGTTGATAATGCACTCTATATTATCCTCAAATAGGTAATATACAATTTTTTTAAAAAAAAGTTAACAGAAGTTAGGGTCTTTGTTGGAGATAAATAGAAAAAATATTTATGCACTGTTCAAAGACAGCCATTTGAATTATTCTCTTAATTATTGTAAATTACTCATAGAGGTGCATTAAAGAAAAAGAACTCTCATATAATGCAGGTCTAACACTTATCAGTACTGTAGGAGATTTAATTTCAAAAGCATCCCAGGAATGCAAGGTGTGTACCCTATATAAAAATCCATTAGCATAATCTGCCATAAAACCAAATTCAAAAATTCATATGACCATCTCAGATGCTGAAAAGGCTTTGAGTAAACACAATACCTTTTCACATTAAAAGTATTGTACAGATTATATGTTCAAGGTCCATATTTAAACACAATAAAACATTATAGAGGATCTTTAGATGAAATATCCAACAGTGGATAGGAGCCACTTGTAGAGTCCACTTCCAGTAGAAAGACAGAGCATGACATGGACAGATGGCGCTGCCATTCCACAGTCAAAAATTCAGACAAAAAGTGTTTCTGTCATAAATAACTGTAGAGAAAAATATGTTTAAAATATGAAGAAAAGGAGGTCCAGTAACCTTGTCAAATTGGGATCCATCTCAAGACATACTACAAGGAGTGAAACTATTCCTGATGCTATGGTGTAATTACAGAGAGGAGCTTAGCATGTTTGTCCTCTGAGAGGCTCAACAAGCAGTTCAGAGACAGATGCAGATACTTCCACCCAAGCATAGGACTAAATTCAGGGATCTCCGTGGTTGAATTAGGGAAAGGCTGGAAGAATCTGAAGAGGAGAGCAACCCCATGGGATGACCATCAGTCTCAACTAATCAGGACCCCTAAGTGTCTTAGACAATTAGCCACAAACAAGGCACCATACAGTAGCATCACATGAAACCATAAGATGGAAATTGTCATATAAAGGGAATGTCTCTAAGAGCAAAGTCAATAGTCTGATTCATTCATTTGACATCTAACTGGATTATGATTCAAAAATGAAAATAAACAAGCTACACCATCAAACTACCATAATTAGTGAAATGACCAGCCATGAAACCAAAATAAATTTTAGTTTTATTCTAGAAATAGACAACCAGAAGTCACATAGGATTCTATTTCTCATTGTCGCTGGAATGCTTAACGTACATTTGTGCATAAATGAAAGCTGCACTTGCAGCTTGTCTAGATTTTCACTGAAGTAATCATTCTGCACATAACTGCACATTGTATAAATGGAAAAAAAAAATAATCAACATCTTCATCTCCTAGAGAATTTTCTGTGTCCTTTATTCTTCAAAAGTACTTTGGGTCACTCAAATGACAAAAAAGAAAGGAAAGCTTCAAAACCAGAAATGCAAATTCTTTGCCATGTCATCAATATAGGTGCCTGAGCAAAATGCAGCATTAAGTGTCAGGCAGGCAGAATCTCACATAACAAATTTTCATGAAAACATCCATGTGTCACTTTATATTACTGTAGGAACTTAAAAAACACATGTACCTCTCACAGCATTAACTTTTCCATTCACTGTTTTGTTTCTGAATAAATCACTCTGACTTTATGTTCTGCATCTGAGTTCCTATGTTCAGATGAAAAATAGGGGAAATAATTTTGCTCAGGATTATTCTATGTATCCCTTATGATTACATTCGTATAAGTAGATATAAAGGTTCTATAAAATTTTGTAGAAATTTTATATCTACTTACATGAATATAATCATAAGGGATACATAGTAGACATGATTCATTTTGGGAGTATATTCTCAATAGCCTAGTTCATCAAACTGTTTTTCTGATATAATTTGCAATAGTTCACTTTGAATACATAAGTTATTCAACTGAATTTACAAGCAATTATGTCAGTGATTCTGACTGGACCCAATTGACCTCAGTAATAAAAAATATTACTAAAAGTAAGCAGTACCTTTATGTATCTTCAACACGTGCTGACATTAACTTTATATCATTGCTTTCTGTCTGATTTTTGTTCCTTGAATTTAATATGAATTTAATTATATTAGAACATGGTCATGGAAAATACATTACATTGAATTAATGTTACTCATAATCTGTTAATAAAAGCTGATTAAATGGGAAATCTAACGCAAGTAAGTTTTTTATTTCATTGTTGATTAAAAGGCTGGTCAAATCACAAGCTGAGTGTACATAGTATAATGTGTACTGTCTTAATTGGCCTCAAGGTGTATGGAACTAAGTTGTGATGTTGAATAAGAAATCCATTCTATTAATGTACAAGAGTGATTTCTTTAATAATGTGTCATTAAAATGCAGAGATGTTTTGGATTATTTTGTATGACTTGAAATTTAAAGTCAATTATAAATGTTCTTTTTAACCTTAATCTATAGTGATTTTCTTTATAGTATGTTTTCTGATGTCTGTACATAATAGATATAACATAGCACAAATTAATTCTGCCAAGGAAAATCATAAAAGATAGAAAATAACCTCATTGTATGTGGCTGAGCATATAACTCAGTGAACATATTTATTATTAGTATCATTTGTAAGATTTTATTTTCAAAAATAAATGTTTGTTGCCTTTCCGTTGCTTTAGGTTCTTTTTAAGCTATTGAATTATATTTCTTGGGCAAGAATGTCATATATTGAAAACGTTATTATTCTACTTTTTAGTTATTTGATAGTCTTTAGTATTACAAGTCATTTTAATCACAATCACACCATTCTCTAATTCTTTCATTCCTAGATCCAATATCCATTAAATGTGTTTTAAGCCTTTCAAGGTTATTTACTGTCAAAATTGTTAAGGAACAATTGATCTTCCAAAGAATTGTGGTGAACATGTCATGGTATGGGCTCTTCTTTTTATTTTTCTTTTCCAGGAGCTAAAATTTTCATTCACCAATAGCAGTAGCAGAATTGTGTGTCCATCTCTCATCTTCATATTTGAATGTAAGCTCTCTTGAGCTTGCACACTGCTGTTTTGCTGCCTTAATCACATAGAGTTGGTACCTGCCCTGCTGTGTTCAGAACATTATGTTACTTTCTAGTCATACACCACTTCTAGCACTTACATTCAGAGTGGTCAAATTACTGCAATAGTGCCTTGTGTCCTGAGGAATATGTATTGTTTTGGTGCCCAAAATCTCATATACAGTATAGTTTCCAATTCTCTCACCTTCAGCCCATATATTTCTCTGTGTTAATAATCTTATTAAAAAAACCAAACTCTGTTTTTGTATTAATTCTGTTAACCTGTGTCTTAACATTTGGATAATCAAGTCCAATTGATATTGAGACGTTAATGACCAGGTGTGTATTTGTATTTGTATGTTAACCCTGTGTTTTTGCTGGTGTGGAATCACTTATTTCCGGTGTTCTCTTGGAGGTTGTTATCTGCCTTGGGTTGGAGTTTTCATTTTAGTTATTGTGTAATAGCTATATTTGTGGATAGATATTGTTTGAATTTGTATCTGTCTTTTTTTATTGATATATTTTTATATACATTTCAAATGATTTCCCCTTTTCTGGGTCCACACTCCCTGCAAGTCCCAAAAGCCCTTTTCCATACCCCTGTTCTTCCATCCACCCCTTCCCATTTCCCTGTTCTGGAATTCCCCTATACTCTTGCACTGAGTCTTTGCAGAACCAGGGGCCACTCCTCCATTCTTTTTGGACATCATTTAATTTGTGGATTATATCTTGGGTATTCAAAGTTTCTAGGCTAATATCCACTTATCAGTGAGTGCATACCATGATTGATCTTTTGAGACTGGGTTACCTCACTTAGTATGATGTTCTCCAGCTCCATCCATTTGTCTAAGAATTTCATGAATTCATTGTTTCTAATGGCTGAATAGTACTCCATTCTCTAAATATAACACATTTTTTGTATCCATTTCTCTCTTGAAGGACACCTAGGTTCTTTCCAGCTTCTGGCTACTACAAATAGGACTGCTATATACATAGTGGAGCATGTGTCCTTATTGCATGCTGAAGAATCCTCTGGATATATGCCCAGGAGTGGTATAACAGAGTCCTCAGGAAGTGACATGCCCAGTTTTCTGAGGAATCGCCATACTGATTTACAAAGTGGTTGCATCATCTTGCAATACCACCAGCAGTGGAGGAGTGTTCCCCTTTCTCCACATCCTCGCCAACACCTGCTGAATCCTGAGTTTTTGACCTTAGCCATTCTGACTGGTGTGAGGCGACATCTCAGGGTTGTTTTGATTTGCATTTCCCTAATTATTAATGATGTTGGACATTTCTTAAGGTGTTTCTCAGCTCTCCGAAGTTCTTCATGTGAAAATTCTTTGTTTAGCTCCGTACCCTACTTTTTAATGGGGTTATTTGGTTCTCTGGGTTCTACTTTCTTGAGTTCTTTGTATATATTAGATATTAGCCCTCTGTCAGATTTAGGGTTGGTGAAGATCCTTTCCCAGTCTGTTGGTTGACATTTTGTCCTTTTGACGGTGTCCTTTGCCTTACAGAAACTTTGTAGTTTTATGAGGTACCATTTGTCAATTCTTGATCTTACAGCATAAGCTATTGGTGTTCTATACAGGAACATTTCCCCTGTGCCCATGTCCTCCAGGGTTTCCCCAGTTTCGTTTCGATTAGTTTCAGTGTGTCAGATTTTATGTGGAGGTCCTTGATCCATTTAGAGTTGAGCTTGGTACAAGGAGATAAGAATGGATCGATGTGCATTCTTCTGCATGCTGACCTCCAATTGAACCAGCACCATTTGTTGAAAAGACTATCTTTTTTCCACTGGATGCTTTCAGCTTCTTTGTCGAAGACCAAGTGACCATAGGTGTGTTGGTTCATTTCTGGGCCTTCAATCCTATTCCATTGATCTGCTTGCCTGATATTGTACCAATACCATGCAGTTTTTATCACTATTGCTCTGTATTAGAGTTTAAAGTCTGAGATACTGAATCCCCCTGAAGTTCTTTTACTGTTGAGAATAGTTTTAGCTATCCTGCGTTTTTTGTTATTCCAGATGAATTTGAGAATTGCTTTTTCTAGCTCTATGAAGAACTGGGTTGGGATTTTAATGGGGATAGCATTCAATCTGTAGATTGCCTTTGGCAAGATGGCCATTTTAACTATATTAATCCTGCCAATCCACGAGCATGGAAGATTTTTCCATTTTCTGAGATCTTCTTCGAATTCCTTCTTCAGAGATCTGAAGTTCCTGTCATATAGGTTTTTCACTTGTTTGGTTAGAGTCACCTCAAGATACTTTATGCTGTTTGTAGCTATTGTGAAGGGGGTCATTTCCCTAATTTCTTTCTCAGTCTGCTTATCCTTTGAATATATAAAGGCTACTGATTTGCTTGAGTTGACTTTGTAGCCAGCCACTTTGCTGAAGTTATTTATGAGCTGTAGGAGATCTCTAGTAGAGTTTTTGGGGGTCTCTTAAGTATATGATGATATCATCTGCAAATAGTGATAGTTTGACTTCTTCCTTTCCAATCTGTATCTCTTTGACGTCCTTATGTTGTCTAATTGCTCTAGCTAGGACTTCAAGAACTATATTAAAAAGATATGGAGAGAGGGGGAAGCCTTGTCTAGTCTCTGATTTTAGTGGGATTGCTTCAAGTTTCTCTCCATTTAGTTTGATGTTAGCTACCGGTTTGATGTATATTGCTTTTATTATGTTTAGATATGGGCCTTGGATTCCTGTCCTTTCCAAGACTTTTAGCATGAAAGGATGCTGAACTTTGTCAAATGTTTTTTCAGCATCTAATGAAATGATCATGTGTTTTTTTTCTTTGAGTTTGTTTATGTAGTGGATAGCATTTATGGATTTCCTTATATTGAACCATCCCAGCATCCCTGGGATGAAGCCTACTTGATCATGTTGGATGATCGTTTTGATATGTTCTTGGATTCGGTGGGCAAGAATTTTATTTAGTATTTTTGCATCGATATTCATAAGGGAAGTTGGACTGAAATTCTCTTTCTCAGTTGGATCTTTGTGTGGTTTTGGTATCAGCATAATAGTGGCTTCGAAGAAGGAGTTGGGTAGTGTTCCTTCTGTTTCTATTTTGTGGAAAAGTTTGAAGAGTATTGGTGTTAAGTTTTCGTTGAAGGTCTGATAGAATTCTGCACTGAAACCATCTCGTCCTGTGCTTTTTTTTGGTTGGAAGGCTATCTATGAACCCTTCTATTTCTTTAGGGCTTATGGGTCTGTTTAGATGGTCTATTTGATTCTCGTTTAATTTTGGTAATTGGTATCTCTCTAAGAAAATGTCCATTTCCTCCAGATTCTCCAGTTGTGTTGAGTACAGGTTTTTGTAGTAGGATCTGATGATTTTTTGAATTTCCTCGGTTTCTGTTGTAATATCTCCGTTTTCATTTCTAATTTTGTTAATTTGGATACTTTCTCTGTGCCTTTTGGTTAGTCTGGCTAAGGGTTTATCTATCATGTTGATTTTTTCAAAGAACCAGCTTTTGGTCTTGTTGATTCTGTGTATGGTTCTCTTGGTTTCTACTTGATTGATTTCAGCCCTGAGTTTGATGATTTCCTGTCTTCTTCTCCTCCTGAGTGAATTAGCTTCTTCTTCTTCCAGGGCTTTCAGTTGTTATGTTAATCTTCTAGTATATGCTCTCTCGAATTTCTTTTTGGAGGCACTCAAAGCTATGAGTTTTCCTCTTAGCACTGCTTTCATTCTGTCCCTTTGTGTATGTTGTGCCTTCATTTTCATTAAACTCTAAGAAATCTTTGATTTCTTTCCTTATTTCTTGACCAAGGTATCATTGAGTAGAGTATTGTTCAGTTTCCATGTGTATGTGGGATTTCTGTTGTTTTTACTGTTACTAAAGACCAATTTTACTCCATAGTGATCTGATAGGAGGCATGGGATTCTTTCAATCTTCTTATATTTGTTGAGGTCTGTCTTGTGACCAGCTATATGATCTATTTTGGAGAAGGTACCATGAGGTGCTGAGAAAAAGGTATATTCTTTTGCTTTGCGATGAAAAGTTATATATATATATATATATATATATATATATATATATATATATATATATATATATATATATATATATATATATATGTTAACTCCAATTGGTTCAAAGCTTCAACTAGTTTCATTGTCTCCCTGTTTAGTTTCTGTTTTCCTGATTGGTCCATTGGTGAGAGTGGAGTGTTGAAGTCACCCACAGTTTTTGTCTTAGGTGCAATGTGTACTTTGAGCTTTAGTAAGGTTTCTTTTATGAATGAGGGCACCCTTGTGTTTGGGGCATATATGTTCAGGATTGAGAGTTCTTCTTTTTTTTTTTATTCGATATATTTTTTATTTACATTTCAAATGATTTCCCCTTTTCTAGCCCCCCACTCCCCGAAAGTCCCGCAAGCCCCCTTCTCTATCCCTGTCCTCCCACCCGCCCCTTCCCACTTCCCCGTTCTGGTTTTGCCGAATACTGCTTCACTGAGTCTTTCCAGAACAGGGGCCACTCTTCCTTTCTTCTTGTACCTCATTTGATGTGTGGATTATGTTTTGGGTATTCCCAAAGGTATTTCCTCCCTATTATCCTTTGTAGGGCTGGGTTTGTAGAAAGATATTGTGTAAATTTGGTTTTGTCATGGAATATCTTGATTTTTCCATCTATAATAATTGAGAGCTTCGCTGGGTATAGTAGTCATGGCTGCCATTTGTGTTCTCTTAGAGTCTGCATGAGCTGTGCCCAGGATCTTCTAGCTTTCATGGTCTCTGGTGAGAAATCTGGTGTAATTCTGATAGGTCTTCCTTTATATGTTACTTGCCCATTTTCTCTTACTGCCCTAAGTATTCTTTCTTTGTTTAGTACATTTGGGGTTTTGATTATTATGTGACAGGAGGTATTTCTGCTCTGGTCCAGTCTGTTTGGAGTTCTATAGGCTTCTTGTATATTCATGGGCATCTCTCTCTTTAGGTTAGGGAAGTTTTCTTCCATAATTTTGTTAAAGATATTTGCTGGCCCTTTAAGTTGTAAATCTTCTTTCTCATCAATGCCTATAATCCTCAGATTTGGCTTTATCATTGTGCCCTGGATTTACTGGATATTTTGTGTTACAAACTTTTTGCATTTTGCATTTTCTTTAACTGTTGAGTCCATGGTTTCTATGGTATCTTCGGCATTTGAGATTCTTTCTTCTATCTTTAGTATTCTGTTGTTGATATTTGCGTCTATGGTCCCTGATTTCTTCCCAAGGCTTTCTATCTCCAAAGTTGTCTCCTTTTGTGCTTTCTTAGTTGTTCCTACTTCTGTTTTTAGATCCTGGAAGTTTTTGCTCAGTTCTGTCATTTGCTTGTTTGTGTTTTCCTCTAATTCTTTAAGAGATTTTTGTGTTTCCTCTTTCATGACTTCTGCCTCTTGATCAAGGTTCTCCTGTATTTCTTTAAGTGACTTTTTGCATTTCCTCCTTATTGGATTTTGTATTCTCCTGAATTTCTTTCAATGATTTTTGTGATTCCCTTGTAAGGGCTTCTAATTTTTGATCCATTTTCTCCTGAAATTCTTTAAGTATGTCCTCCATGTGTTCCTGTACCAGCATCATGACCAGTGATTTTAAATCCAAATCTTGTTTTTCTGGTGTGTTGGTGTATGCAGGACTAGCTAATGTTGGAGAATTGTGTTCAGATGCTGCCATAATGCCGTGGTTTCTGTTAGTAATGTTCCTACATTTTCCTTTAGCCATCTGGTTCTCCCAGGTGTTAGATGGTCTTATTGTCACTGGCTGATGCTTCAACCTTCTGTGGATCTTTAAGGTTATCTCTGTAACACTGGATGACTGGGTTTCTTCTGGCACAGATTACTGATATGTTGCCTTCCTGTTTTGTGCCTTTGGAGCCCTTCTCTGTCGTTCCTCAAGCAATGTTATACTTAGGTTGTCAAGGTTAACCAGGTGTTCTCTGTCTGCTCTATTATGGAGGAAAGATGTTGTTTTGGGGGTTACTTCCTCTGTTGATTCTAACATAGGACACACGTCCTGTGATGAACTGGCATGCAGATTAACTGCCTATGTGCTTAGTTCCTGAGTGCAGGCAGACCCCTGGCGGTTTGCACCACCAGAAATCTAAAGCTCCTAGTGATCCTTTTCCTTCCCTGGCAGGCAGCAAATATGGCCGCGGGGCTTCTCTCCTTTCAAGCTCCCTGGGCAGGACAGGGGCCCCAAGCCTGGCGGGCTGGCAGACAAAACCCCTTGTATCTGTCTTAAAATGTATTCTTCATTTGTGCTGATTTAAGAGTTGTGCAGAGTAGAGTAGCCTATGTTAGCATTTTGTGGTTTATAATAGTTGAAAGAAACCTCAATAGTCCCTTCTATATTGGAGAGTCTCTTTTGAAAAATCAGGTGAAATTCATGCATGTCTGTATTTGTATGTTTCCTGCCTATTTCTGTGTCCACTGTTAATATGCTTTATTTGTACTGTATATTATGTGTTCTCATTAATATATAACATGAGGATTTTCTTTTCTGTTTCTTAATAATTGTTGAATATTTGTGTGTTTAGAGGCATCTTTTGCTAGATTGGGAAAGTTTTCTTCCAGGATTATGTTGAAAATATTTTCTCGGCCATCTAGTTGGGACATTCACATTCTTCTCTTCCTATTATTCTTAGGATAGTTCTTTTAAATGTATCACTGACTTACTTCCTAGATATTTTGTGCTATTTCATTTTATTTTGAGCATTGTTGTTGAATGATGTTTTAATATTTTCTATACTTTCTTCAATGTCTGGGAATATTATCTGCTAGATTCTGTTAATAATGCTTGCATGTTATGTTCCTCTTCTCTTCAATCGGTTTTTCCTCTCCAGTATTTGCTCATTTTTTTCTGGATTACTCCTTTTGCTTTTTTAGGTTTTGCACACTTCTATTTATTTCCTTCACCTGTTTAATTTGTATTTTTCTTTGTATCTTTAATGAATTTATTCATTTACTCTTTAAAGGAATCTATCATCTTTATAGGCTTGGAATTAAGGGTTTTTTTTTTTTTTTTTTTTTTTTTTTTTTTTTTTTTTTTTTTTTTGCTTTGGTTGTATTAGGATATCAAAGGCTTGGAGCAATATGATATCTCTACTCTAAAGGTGGCTTTTGCCTTTGATTTAGTTGACTGTCCTTTTTTGAGGACATTTAGCCATCTTAATGGCTTTAGTCACTGTATTTTCCTGTGTTAATATGTATTGAAAGGGGAGTTAACATTCAATTGTCCTTTTCTGACAGGTCTGTGATGGGTGTCCTCAGGCTGTATATTTCTAGAGGATCAGGGCTAAATGTTTCAAGATCCATAGGTATTGTTCAAAATCTATAAGTCAGATGATTGTTTGTAGACACAAGCCATTAAAATAGAGGCCTGCTATTCAAGCAAGGTAGTCAGCAATCCTTGGCTTTCCCCAGAGGACTCAGAAAACTGCAAAGATCAATTGGGGAAGGGAAGTTATCTCATTTGTTCAGTGTCCTTGGTACATTTGAAGGTAGGCAGAGAATTGAGAAAGCTGGGGGATTGGAGTTCCAGCAGGTGTAGCAGACTGCTCAGGGGGAAGCTTTTCTTTCTTAATGTATATAATACAATGTAGCCGAGTTAATTTTTTTTCTAGTTTTATTTGGTTCCTTTTGAGTTTAATATCATGGATACCAGTTCCCCACATTTCTCTTTTCCCTCATTTGTGCACCTTATACTTGTAACCTCCCTCCAAAAATATAACACAAGCAAATAACTTCAACAATAATACGAATAAAGCATCAGAATAAAATCATCATGAAAGGTATAGTATGTCACAATGTGTTTCAAAGGACAGTCCTGCGACCGCTCATCTCCACTTGCAAATGTTTATTATGATGGGTTATCAGTCTGGCCTGATATTTGTGGTTTTTGTGACACCAGTGAAATGTATAATCACCAGGTCTTCTTCATGTCTTTGAGATATAGGGGTGCTGGAGCTGCAAGACTCTGGAAAATCTAGGGTCTTCTATGTTTCTAAACATTTGTCTTTTCTGGATTTTGGAGTAGTGGTATGATATTTTCTCTTTCAAGTTCGGGTCTCTCATAGAGCACGAGGCTTCTCTTGTATTTGTTGGCTAAGATGTGGAGAAAACGGGGGGGGGGGGGAGAAGGTACTGTTAGAGAAAGATTGATGGGCTATGAATAAACATGGAAATCGATGGGCAGGGTCTTGTTTGGGGTTCCTGGATCCAGTGTGTTCTCTGATAGAGTAGACCATTTCAAACAGAATAGAAAACTACTTGGATATGGAGCTGAAGAAAGAGGGTGATGTTTGGAGACTGGGCAGATTTTCACCTAGAGTTGATGTGCTTTGGACAGGTCTCATCTGGGTTCTGAGTAAAGCTATTTCCTCCATTAAAGCAGAGGACAATTACTAGATTTGTGGTCTGGGATATAAGGAGGATGAAATGAAGGCTGCTGAGTTAAGCTTGGTGGCTCTAAATATTTATAATATTTTATACACGTGCCAGAAAATGATATTCCTATCATACTTAATTTAAAATGTTAACACTATTTATTGTGTATATGGAAATTCAAACTTTTAATATTTATAATCAGTTAAACCCATGTTTGTTATGATTGTGCTCATGCACTGATTTTAGAATCTAAGAACTCATGAATCAGTATAGAGGAGTTTGCACTTTAGAACAAAAATTGTGATTAGTTGTTAATATCTATCCATGAATGAAACTTATGGTGGAACAGTAAGTTTCCACACTAATGTGTGACTAGGTGTAGATAGGAAAACTTATCAGAAAAGAGAAGCAATGAAAAATTTTGGGAGGATTTTGCATGTTGTTTTCTGTCTGTCAAATATAACTTTCAGATTAGTAGACTATATAAAAAGTGAAGACAATCAATCCTATCATTATATTGGTTAAATTCATGAAAAAAATGTTTACTGTGATATTAGGTAAGGAAAAAAATGGGCCATTCTCTCTTTGGCCTCTGAGCAGGCAGGTACAGCCAGGAGCACAGGGAACACAGGAGTGGCAGAGTAGCCTGATCGGGTCCATCCAGGTTCCACTTGCTTCCAAGAGCTGGGCAGGTCCACAGCCATCTGTGAGCAGATCCTGCCAGGGGAGAAATGGTCTTTAGGTAGTGATTTGACTCTTGGGTTTGGAGCTGAGACTGCATATTCTCTCCAGTAACTGAGCAGGCAGGTACAGCCATGAGCACAGGGAACACAGGAGTGGCAGAACAGCTCAGAAAGGTTACTGTAGGCTCTATCTGCATTGAGGAGCTGGGCTTAACCACAGCATCCTGTGCCAGGGGAAGTCCAGTCACACAGGGGTGCTGAGACAGGCTTTCAGGCCTACAGGAGGGAGAAGTGCCAGCCAGAGACAGCAGGACCAACTTACATCAGAGATAACCAGATGGCAAAATAGCAAACTTAGGAATGATACCAGCAGAAATCAAGGCAACATGGATCCACTCAAACCCATTTCTCCCATAACATCAGTCCTGGATACCTCCAAACACCAGAAAAGCAGGATTTGGATTTAAAATCACAGATCATGATGCTAATAGAGGGATTCAAGGAGGACATAAATAACTCCATTAAGAACTGCAGGATAACAGAGGTAACCAAGTAGAAGCCCTTAAAGAATTACAGGAAAGCACAAGAAATAGTTGACGCAATTGAACAAAATCATTCAAGATTTCAAAATGTAGGTTAAAATAACAAAATCACAAAGGGAAACAATTCTTGAAGTAGAAAATCTAGGAAAGAAATCAGGACTCATAGATGCAAGCATGAAGAACAGAACACAAGAGATAGAAAAGAGAATCTCAGATGCAGAAGATACCATAGAATGCATGGACACAACATTCAATGAAAATGCAAAATGCAAAAAGCTCCCAACCCAAAATATCCAGTAAATCCAGGATAAAATAAGAAGACCAAACATAAGAATTATATGAATAAACAATAGTGAACATTTCCAATTTAAAGGCCCAGTAAATGTCTTCAACAAATTTATAAAAGAAAACTTCCCTAACCAAAAGAAAGAGATGCCTATGAACATATTTGAAGCCTACAAAACTCCAAATATATTGGACCAGAAAAGATATTTTCCCATCGCATAATAATTAACCACCAAATAATTAAAACACCAAACAAAGAAAGAATATTAAAAGCTTTAAGGAAAAAGGTCAAGTAACATATAATAATAAACCTAGCAGAATTACAACAGAATTCTCACCAGAGACTACTAAGGGCAAAAGATCCTGGGCCAATGTCATGCTGAATCTAAGGGAAGAAAAATACCAAGTCAGGATACTATACCCAGCAAAACTCTCATTTACCATAAATAGGGAAACCAAGGTATTCTAAGACAAAAACTAATTTACGCAATACCTTTGCACAAATCCAGTCCTTCACAGGATAATGAATGGAAAATATGTACTAAAGGAGGGAAACTATACACTAGAAAAAGGAAGAAATTAGGCTTTTTTTTTTAACAATCCAAAAAGAAGAGAACCACACAAACATAACTCCACATTTAAATACAACAATAACAGGAAGCAACAATCACTTCTGCTAAATATCTCTTAATATCAATGGACCTAACTCTCAAATAAAAAGACATAGACTAACAGACTAGATATATAAGCAGGACACAACATTTTACTGCATACAGGAACTTACCTCAGACACAAAGACAGGCACTACCTCAGAGTAGAAGGCTGGAAAACAATTTTCCAGGCAAATGGTCCTCAGAAACAAGCTGATGTAGCCATTATAATTTGGAATAAAATTGACTTTCTCTTGTTTTTTAATTTATTTTTTATTAGATATATTTTTATTTACATTTCAAATTATTTCCCTTTTCCTGGATACCCCAACCCCAAAAGTCCCATAAGGCTTCTTGTCTCCCTTTGTTCCCTAATCAGCCCCCTCCTGCTTCCCTGTCCTGGCATTTCCCTACACAGCTGCATTGATTCTTCCAGGACCAGGGGTCTATCCTTCCTTCTTCTTGGGCATCATTTTATATGTGAATTCTTTCTTAGGTATTCCAAGCTTCTGGGCTAATATCCCTTAATCAGTGAGTACATACCAAGTGTGTTCTTTTGTGATCGGGTTACCTTACTTAGGATGATATTTTCCAGTTCCACCATTTGTCTAAGAATTTCATGAATTCATTGTTTTTAATAGCTGAGTTGTCTTCCAAAGTAAAAATATACCACATTTTCTGTATCCATTCCTCTGTTGAGGGACATCTAGGTTTTTTTTTTCAAGCTTCTGGCTATTATAAATAGGGCTGCTATGAACATAATTGAGCACGTGTCCTTACTACATGCTGGGGAATCCTCTGTGTATATGCCCAGCAGTGGTATAACAGGGTTCTCCTGTAGTATCATGCCCAGTTTTCTGAGGAAGAACCAGATTGATTTCCTGAGTGATTGTACCAGCTTGCAATCCCACTAGCAGTGCAGGAATATTCCTCTTTCTCCACATTCTTGCCAGCACTTTCTGTCTCCTGAGTTTTTGATCTCAGAAATTCTGACTGGTGTGAGGTGAAATCTCAAGGTTGTTTTGATTTGCATTTCCATAATGACTAAGGATGCTGAACATTTTTTTACGTGCTTCTCAGCAATTCAATATTCCTCGGGTGAAAATTCTCTTTTAGAGAAATTTTAATGGGGTTATTTAATTGTCTGGAGTCTAACTTCTTGAGTTCTTTGTATATATTGGATATTAGTTATCTGTCAGATGTAGGGCTGAGAGATTAGTCCTCTGTCAGATGAAAGGTCTTTTTCCAATTAGTTGGTTGCTGTTATGTCCTATTGACAATGTGTGTAGCCTTACAGAAACTTTCTCCTTTTATGAGGTGTCATTTCTCAATTATTGTTCTTAGAGCATAAGCTATTGGTGTTCTGTTCAGGAAATTTACCCCAGTGCCCGCATGCACAAGGCACTTCCCCAGTTTCTTTTCTATTAGTTTCAGTGTATCTGGTTTAATGAGGAGATCCTTGATCCACTTGCAGTTGAGCTTAGTACAAGGCGATAAGGATGGATCAATTTGCATTCTTCTGCATGCTGACCTCCAGTTAAACCAACACCATTTGTTGAAAAGGCTGCCTTTTTTCCACTGGATGATTATAGCAACTTTGTCAAAGATCAAGTGACCATAGGTGTATGGGTTCATTTCTGGGTGTTCAATTTTATTCCATTAATTGACGTGCCTATCACTGTAACAATATTATGCAGTTGCTCTGCAGTTCGGCTTGAGGTCTGGGATACTGATTCTTCAAAAAGTTATTTTATTGTTGAGAATAGTTTTCGCAATCCTGGATTTTTTTTTTTTATTCAAGATGAATTTGAAAATTGTTCTTTCAAACTTTATGAAGAATTGAGTTGGGATTTTGATGGGGATTACATAGAATATGTATATTGCTTTTGGCAAGATAACAATTTTTACTATATCCTGCCAAGCCATAAGCATGGAAAATCTTTGTATCTTCTGAGGTCTTATTCAATTTTTTTCTTTAAAGACTTGGAGGTCCAGTCATAGAGATCTTTCACTTCTTTTGTTACAGTCACACCAAGATACTTTATATTGTTTGTACTGTTGTGAAGGGTGTCGTTTTCCTCATTTCCTTCTCAGCCTTTTTAACCTCTGAGTATAGGAAGGCTACTGATTTGTTTGAGTTAACTTCATATCCAGCAACTTTGCTGAAGTATCAGGCAGTGAAATCAAACCTTCCCTTGCAAATTCTCTTTACTTATTTATGAAAAACTGTTACACATATTCATATCAATTAGCCATAATTTATAGTTTGAGGATAGTTTAGAGGAGGAAAAATGGCCAAAATAGGATATTTTGATCTAATCTGTTTTGATCATCTTAATATTTTAAAATCTTTCCTGACAAAGCCAGTTGTCTTCTCCAATCCCTCCTTTCCAATCCCCTTTCCCTCTCCCTTTCCCTTTCAATTTCCCTTTCCCTTTCCCTTTCAATTTCCCTTTCCCTTTCTCTTTCTCTTTCCCTTTCCTTTTCTTTTCCCATTCTCCTTCCCATTTCCCTTCTTCCCACCTGCCCTCCCTTCATTCCTTCTTTGATCCAAGGCTCTGTTAATACAAACTAGGCTTGAGTGTAATTCAGAATTATTCTTTTTCAGCCCTGCCTTGGTGTAGAAATAATTGGCATGTGTTAACATGCCTTTCTTCTAGTTACTTTTTTCAGACCTTAAGGGAATTATTCTTTCATTAGATGTGGATCATGACAAGTGAAAAAATCTATAGATATCAACAGTAATATTTGTAAGAAGACATGCACTCTATATTAGAATCACAAAAGCTGACATTTTTAAGAAATCTTTATCCTGGCAATCCTGGGACTTGTGATCTTTATACCTTAGGATCCTGAATTCCTGGGATTCTACATCCACGTTTAACAAATTTTAAAAATGCATATTTATCAAATAATTGGCTAGTATGATTGGTTCTATGATTATCAGGTCCTTAATTATTGGCTAATTAGTTTTTTATCAATTTGACCCAAACTAGAGCAACCTGGGGAGAAAGAGCCCCAATTGACAATTTGTCTCTATCATATTTGCCTGTGGGCATATCTTTGGTGTATTAATGATTATTGTAGAATGGCCCAGCAAACTGTGGACAGTACTGTCTTTGAGCAGGTGGTCTTGGATTGGTAGACCGAAGCAAGTTGAGGAAATCAAGGAAAGATAGACAATAAGCAGTGGTTCCCCATGGTCTCTGCTTCAGTCCTTGCCTCCAGATTTTTACTGCCTTGAGTTTCTGCCTTTTCTTCCCACAGTTACAGTATGCCAAAATAAGCCAAATTCACATTTTCTTCTGTCATGTTTTTGCTTAGTGTTTTATCATAGTAACAGAAAGCAAACTACTACTATACATTTTCCTCACTTCCATGTTTTTATACCAGTGGTCTCTTCACCATGAAATATTTTGTTCTCTACCTTTCTTAATTTTCAATTCATCTTTTACAGGTTACTTCATTCATAATGTATTTATTTCCTTTTCAAAGAAAAAATCAATGCAAAGGATTAATGAAACCAACTGTTGTTTTTTTTTTTTTTGGGGGGGGGGTGAATCAAAAAGACAGATAAAACATTAGCCAAACTAAGTAAATGACAGAAATTCATGATTCAATAAGCACAAAGATAGGAGAGACATTACAGACAGTGAGAAAATTTAAGGAATCATTAGTTCTTACTAAAAATAGCCTGTATTCCACAAAATTAGAAAATCATAATGAAATATATGATTTTCCTGAAAGATTAAACTTACAAAATTATTTCAAGATCAAGGAAACTATTTAAAAATACCTATGCCACCTAAGCAAATAGAAACAGTTTTTAAAATTCTCCCAAATAAGTATCTTTATTTGTGGATGTTAACTTACTATACATAAGCTACCACAGAATACTTCCAGAGAACACCTTTAGCTGAAGAACAACTTCCTCCATCAAAGTGACTAGATAGAAAATTAAATTTCTGACAAGAAGATTGCCATTGCAAAAAAAAAAAAAAAAAAAAAAAAAAAAAGAAGAAAATTAACTCAAAGAAAATATGGCCATTCTTTAAACAAAAGATAAATGGGCCAAGAATGAAATCACAGAAAGAATACATTTAACAATACCTACTCATAATATAAAATATCTTGCTGCAACTCTATCAAAGCAAGTGAAAGCTCTGTGTGATAAGAAATTACAATCTCCAAACAATGAAATTGAAGAAGATATGAGAAGATGAACAGATTACCCATGCTCATGGACAGGTAGGAATAACATGGTAAAAAAGGTCAATCTTACCAAAAGCTATCTACAAATTAAATGCACTCCCCATCAAAATTCCAACAATACATTTTATAAATGCTAAAAGAAGAATTCATCTATGGGAAAATAAAAGATCCAGGATAGGTAAAACAATCCTGAACATTAAAAGACCTTAGGGATGAATCACCATTGGTGAACTAAATATGTACAACAGAGCAATAGAGTTAAAAATTGCATAATATTGGCACCGAAACAAATATGTTGATCACAGAATCAAACGGAAATTCAAAACTAAACCCATGTACGTATGAACACTTGATTTTTGGTAAACAGTCAGACAATGGAAAATGAAAGCATCTTCACCAAATATTGCAAATCTAACTTGATGTCTATGTGTAGAAGAATGAACATAGTTCCATTATTTTCATCCTTGCAAAAAACTCAAATCCAAGTAGTTTAAGGACATCAACATGAAACTGGATACTCTAAAGCTCATAGAAAAGAAAATGAGAAATACCATAGAATATATTAGAACAGTAGACAATTCCCTAATCATAATACCAGTGGTTCATGCTCCAAAACCACCAGTTGATAAATGGAATCTCACTAAACTCAGAAGATTTTTTTAAGACATTTGACATTGCCAATAGGATAAATTTGCAGCCTACAGACAAAGAAAGGATCTTTAAGAACCTAATATTGGTCAAGAATCTACTATCCAAAAGTTTTAAAGAAATCAAGTCAGACACTAACTGCACCCCCTCCCCAAATTTATAAAATGGGACTGAGAGCTAAACAGGGAATTATGAACAGAGGAGTCTCCAGTGTCCAAGAAGCACTAAAAGAATTGTTCATATTCCTTATGCTCTATGGAAATGGAAATAAAAACAATCAAATATTCTATCTTGTATCTTTCAATAGAGCTAAGATCAAAACCTAAAGAATTAACACATACCAGTAAGAATGTATAACTAGAAGAAAAATTCTCCATTGCTAGTGGCAGTGCCAACATGTATAACTACTAAGGAAATCAATTTGGTGGATTCTCAAAAGACTTGGAATAGCTCTACCACAAGAACTATATATAAAACTCCTGGGAATATAACCAAAGGTGTTCTACTGTCTCAAAAATGCACTTGCTCAATGATATTCATAGCAGCTTTTTTCATAGTATCAGAAACCTGGAAACAATCTAGATTGTCCTCAACTTAAAAATGTGAAAAGAAACCTACAATGGAATATTATTCTGCCATTAAATTAAAGACATCATTAATTCTGGAAGGATTGTAAATCGAACTGGAAAATATCATCCTGAGTGAGGTTACCCAGTTCTAAAAGGACATGAATGGTACGTACTCACTTATAAGTGGATATTATCCCTAAAACACAGGATACCTATGCTATATGCCGCAGAGCCAAAGAAGCTAAACAAGAAGGAGGGCAAAAGCTAGCATGCTTGGATATTACCTAGAAGGGCAATAAAATTGTCATAAGTAGAAAATGGAGAGAGATAGATAACTGAATGGGTGAGGGGATGTGGAGGATATATTTGAAGGTGTTAAAGATTATGTGTGGCGAGAGAGAGGAGACATGGCCAGATGGCTATGAGAATGAATGGCAATATGAAATTGACAGGAGTGTGGAGGTACAAAATATCTCCAGGACATAGGACACTTTGGATAAGGAAGGTCTTCAAGAATTAATGGCAGTGAACTGAAGTATGATTTGGGGCATTGCAGCTATGTAACATAAAGAGACCACTTTTGGTAGCCAGCCACAAACTACAGTCGAAATATACAGGTTCCAAGCCACACAAAAACCTTTCAACCCAAATTTTATCCTGTCTGAAAGAAATGAAGAGATTGTGGATGGCCTGAGAGAATATCCAACCAAAAATAGACCAAACTTGAGACCCATACCATGGGCAAGCACCAATCTCTGACACTACTAATCATACTCTGATATTCTTGCAGACAAGAGACTATCATGGTTCCTCTTCTAGAGGATCCACCTAGTAGATACTTAGATACATGCAGACCCCCACAGCTAAACAGTGAATGGAATTTTGAACTGTTGGGTAAGAATAGTAGGAATGATTTCAGAACTCATTGAGGATACACAAAAAAGGAATTTTTGTACAA
The DNA here is from genome assembly GCF_947179515.1 of Apodemus sylvaticus. Taxonomy (NCBI): domain Eukaryota; kingdom Metazoa; phylum Chordata; class Mammalia; order Rodentia; family Muridae; genus Apodemus; species Apodemus sylvaticus. The sequence goes on from NC_067472.1 coordinate 120,891,257, forward strand.
ATGGCATAGTGTTTTTTTAAAAATTTATTGATATATTTATTTACATTTCAAATGATTTCCCCTTTTCTGGACCCCAACTCCCCGAAAGTGCCATCAATCTGCTTCCCTCCCCCTGTTTCCCCACTCAACCCTTCCCAGTTCCCTGTTCTGATTTTGTTCTATACTGCTTCACTGAGTCTTTCCAGAACAAGGGGCCACTCCTCCGTTCTTCTTGTACCTCATTTAATGTGTGGATTATGTTTTGGGTATTCCAGTTTTCTAGGTTAATATCCACTTATTAGTGAGTGCATACCATGATTCATCTTTTGAGTTTGGGTTACCTCACTTCGTATGATGTTCTCCAGCTCCATCCATTTGCATAAGAATTTCATGAATTCATTGTTTCTAATGGCTGAATAGTACTCCATTGTGTATATATACCACATTTTTTGCATCCACTCTTCTGTTGAGGGATACCTGGGTTCTTTCCAACTTCTGGCAATTATAAATAGGGCTGCTATGAACATAGTGGAACATGTATCTTTATTACATGTTGGGGAATCTTTTGGATATATGCCCAGGAGTGGTATAGCAGGATCTTCTGGAAGTGAGGTACCCAGTTTTTGGAGGAATCGCCAGAGTGATTTCCAGAGTGGTTGTACCAATTTGCAACCCTACCAGCAGTGGAGGAGTGTTCCTCTTTCTCCACATCCTCACCAACACCTGCTGTCTCCTGAATTTTTAATCTTACCCATTCTGACTGGTGTAAGGTGAAATCTCAGGGTTGTTTTGATTTGCATTTCCCTAATGGCTAATGAAGTTGAGCATTTTTTTAAGATGTTTCTCCACCATCCGAAGTTCTTCAGGTGAGAATTCTTTGTTTAACTCTGTACCCCATTTTTTCATAGGGTTATTTGGTTTTCTGGAGTCTAACTTCTTGAGTTCTTTATATATATTGGATATTAGCCCTCTATCTGATGTAGGATTGGTGAAAATCTTTTCCCAATTTGTTGGTTGCCGATTTGTCCTTTTAATGGTGTCCATTGCCTTACAGAAGCTCGAGTTTCATAGGTTTGGGCAAACATTGGAGAGACAAAAATACAGTAACATTTCCAAATATTTTGTAATGGTATGGGTGCTTGGATAATAAAAAATAATAAAAATAAATAAATCCACTAGTTTTGCTATGTGGTGAAATATGACAATATTTGAAACCATAACTTGATATAATAAACTGATTAGTGCTAAGAGAGTATTAACTACCTATAACCTGTTGAAAATGGGAAACCATGAAACAATACAAAATATAAAAACTATTTCTCTTGATCTTCATTTTATGCTGGAACTAGATGGTAAAACCATTGTCAGGAGTCATCATAAGACAAGCTAATAACAGTTGATTTTCCTGAGATGATTTGTCTCACATTTTAATAATACAAGAAAGATTGTCTGCTATAAAGAAGACCCAGTTAAAAACTATTTTAGTAAAGATTCCAACTATTAATTTTTATCCTGTTATTATTAAACATATATGATCATCACTAGGGGTTTGTCCAAGCTGTTGAGCAGATCCTTGCATATTTTTGAAGATGTACTGTCTTGTAGTGATATATAGATGATGATACAGTATAATATAGTATAGTATATTATAGTATAGTGTAGTATAGTATAGTATAGTATAGTATAGTATAGTATAGTATAGTATAGAGCAGTGCAGTACAGTATAGTATAGCATAGCATAGTATAGTATAGATGATATAGTTGATGTATAGATGATGTCTCAATTCTTTTTGTGGATCTTATAAGAATTCCTAAAATTGTGTTAGTAGTCATTAAGCACTTTTATTCTCAGACTGTTATTAAGTTCTTTTCTGATAATCAGAACTACAGAGAGTACTCTGTAGGTTTCTACTATGTTACCTGTTAATTGTTTCTAGATAGTTCCCAGAGTTTCTGCTGCTAAGAATACATTCCAAGAAACTGCAGAACTATTAACCAAAGGTCATAAAAGGGAACTTATTATTTATTATATTTGCTAGGAAAAAGATAAAATATTGACTGAGTATATCTAGGCAAAACTTCACAAATAGAGTAGTTAGAGATTTTAACAGTTGATGAACCTTTGGAGTTCTGACAAATAGTTTATTGTTTAGCCAGATAAATACTTCTAATGGATATACATATAAAAATGCTGTTTTTAACTTCTATTTAAATTTATGATTTGATTTTGGTTATAAACGAGATGAACCTTTTACCATGTGATCATGAATTATGGAAGGTGTATAAGGGATGAAGACAAGGAGATGTGTCAGAACTGAGCTGAAGAGAACTATTTGTATAGACACTTTTTAGTCAGATCTGAACAGAATATTGTTATAAAATAACTGATGATAATTTTTTTAGTCAGAACACAAGAGAATTTTTTGTCACAAACTGAACTCAAGAAGAATGTAAAAGTACAGGCATAGAACTGGGGAAAAAGGCATTGTGAATAAAATCATTGTTGTGACATCAAAGAATTACGAGAAAACAAGATGAGAAGGAGAATTCAGAGTGAAATAAATTAGAAAATATAAGGTAACATAAAAATAATAGAGCAATATTCAAAATGTAGAGAAGAAAAGAAAAACAGTAGAAGCTACAGAGGGAACGGAAGGATCAGGCAAGCTTCTCCTTATCATGGAACAGAACAAGTTTTGCTTTTGTTTTTGTTTTAGTTTTAATAACAAGGCAGGCTTAGTCTTCGTAAATGGAGCAAAGCTTCCTTATTCAAAGTTAGTCTATAATTCATTTAGAATGAAAAGAGTGGAATCATTTTCTTTCTCTATGAAATGAAGATTGGATCTCAATTTTTTTAAGCAGAAAGAGTGAATTCTTTCTGCACACTTGCTTGATCTTTTGTTTCAAATGCTTGTGTAAGTAAGTAAGTTGCGCAAAAAATGTTATTGTGAGCATGTATGCAAAGTGGACCCACCTGGTTTGAATAAAATGTATATGTATGTATTAATCTCTTTATGAATTTCTGTAAAATTTTGCATATTTATTTATATAAATATTTTCTACTATCAGGGTTATTATCTTATCCAGGCTCAAGAGTGGTTTATTTTTGATGCCATCAAGTGCTTGCTGACAGGAGCCTGATATAGTTGTCTCCTGAGAAGCTCTGCCAGTACCTGACAAATGCAGAGGTGAGTACTCTCATCCAACCATTGGACTGAGCATTGGACCCCCAATGGAGGAGCTAGAGAAAGGACCCAATGTTCTAAAGAAGCTTACAGCCCCATAGGAGGAAAAAAATATGAATCAACCAATACTCCCAGAGTTCCCCAGGACTAAACTACCAACCAATGATTACACATGGCTCCAGCTATATATATAGCAGAGGATGGCCTTGTTGGATATCAAAAGGACAAGAATCCCTTGGCCCTGAGAAGGTTTGATGCCCCAATATAGGGGAATGCCAGGACAGGGCAGCAAGAGTGGATAGGTCAGAGAGCAGTGGGTGGGGAGATGGGTTAGGAGGCTTTTTGGGGAAAACCAAGAAAGGGAATAATATAGGAAGTATAAATAAGAAAATATCCAATAAAATAAAGAAATTTATTTCTCCAAACTTCCTCCTAGCTTGACAAGCAAGAGACATCTGGATAAAATTTAAAAGGCTCTAGCAATCAAATCTTTACTTAGTCCTGCTGTTTTGGAATGAGGTGCTAAATTCCAGAGACTAAAATATAGCCTCATAGGAACTTAGAAGGCAGGTTAGCCACAGTAGCAAAGTAACATGGAAAAAGTGAACCTTTAATTATTATTCAGAAACCCTAACTATTTACTAAGACAAAAGTCTTACCCTCTGCCTGTGCTCTTCCCCATCTCTTGCCTGAAGGAGAACCTCCAAGAAATAAGTCCTCACACACCTGGGCTATTTTCCAGCAAACCATATGCCTAAAGGCTCTGCAATTACATACTTTCACTGTTAAGTCATGAAAACTTAAGTGATCACTAGACTGAAAAAGATTATGCTGGCTTGCTTTGACATTATTTAGTGGAGGAGCATTAATGTTGCTAGTGAACTCTCTCCAACATTCTTGCTTATTAAGCCACCATGCTAAACAGAAATTATAATAAGCAGGTTTTGACTGCTTGTCAAATAATTGGCCAGTTAATATGGATAGGAACAACACTCTTCCAACAGAATTCCAGGCATATTGACCATAATGGAGTTTTGCTGTAATGAAAAGCAAAGGCCTGTGGCTATGGAAGCTACTTCCATGGTTTTGTTTGTTTGTGAGTGATGTCCCAGTGAAACTGCTTGCACATACACTTAAATTTCATAAATAATGATGAAGACCCTGAAATGAAGTGGTTATTACTGGGTCATGTTAGTCTATTTGTTGACGCTACATGGTTATCTAAAATTACTCTCTCCATGGCTCAGGGAATATTGAAGAAGAGAAGCAATAGGAAATGTGAGAGACAGAGGAAGGAGTAGAATAATGTATAAGAGTTCAATTTGAGAAGAAAGCTTACCACTCAGACAAAAGCAAAACAAGTAAAAAAATCTTATATTCAAGAAACCTCTCAGTGAAGAAGAGGTGCAATGAAGACTATGAAACCGTGTCACATTCTTGGGAGGAGAAACATACAAAGCTGCCTGGAAGATTTTTACATCAGAGTGATTTTGGAATGGACACTTCATCTCTAACCTTGCCAAAAATCCTGAGATTTGTGCAGTAAATATGCTCCAGATCCCTAGCTTTGTGTTGCTTCACCCATGAAGGTCGGTTCTTAAGTGACTTATTTCTGCCCCTGTAAATAACATCTCAATCACATTTTGATAAGTGACCACAAAATACCGATAGTTTCACCAAATTGCACGTAGATGATCCATGTACTTACTAAAATTTTTGTGGGTTCCATATCTCTGGATAATATATATTTATGTTGAACTTCCCCAAGGAAATTTTGATAATTAAACAAAACTCAAAAGCATATGGAAGCAATTGAAAGGCCAAATCTCTATTCTTTACTTTATTCAATCTATACTGCAAAGTTTTAGTACTAATGTTAGTAGTGAGTACTACTAACATTTAGGTCTTTCCTATAAGTCTAATGTATTCATAAATTGCCCAACAAGTTTTCTTGTAGTTATTCTCTCCAAAGTGATATTACCATGTCTGAAATTTCAAAAATAGTTATTTCTGCCACAATTTCCTTTAAGAAAACCCATGAGTTTCTTTAAAGTCATTTGTTCCATTAAACCTTGAATTAAAAAAGATTTGCCAGCTCTTTGTAAACTGTAGATGATTCCCTACTACATCCTTGCAACAATCCATGACCAACCCATATCTTGTCAGGAGAATGTCACAATAATCTTATAGAATATTGGAAGTCTAGATATTTGTTAATGGTACTATGGTTCCAGTCCACAATATAGTTTTCAACATTACAAATTTTTTAAAATATGACCAAAAGGATTAAAGTGTTTAAAAAAGTGATCTTTAATCATCATTCCTTTTGCTCTAATACTATTATCAACTTCTTTGAACATTCATGTAGCAGAATGTCTTTCTCATCATAAGTGAAATTGTAGAGCTTGTGACTTTAAGAATTCCTATACTATACCCCATCAATTTAGCAGAAAATATCATAAAACCATAGTCCTTTAAATTTAATACTGAAAATAATCACATAAAAACATTGATGACATAAGAATAGCAGCCTAGACAATATTTTAAACTTGTTGCTTTTTTATTATTTCAACTATTATGAGTATCACACTATCATTTAACAAATTCCTAGTTTCCACATAAAACTTGATACATTTAAACGCACCTTTTTCTAAACTTCTTAGCGTTGGAAACTCACTATGTTCAATTAGTAATACCAAACTTTTAATAGGTTTAGGACAATTTAATAGAAAGGAGGATCATACCATAAAAAAAAATCCAAAAAATAATGAGGCTTCTTCATAGGCATTTTTACTGCCTATAACTTACAGTATGCTTTTGGTTCACAAAAAAGGTCTTCTGAGTGTATGCTAGGATAAGCAATTTTTTAGTGTTTTATAGATTTTGTTTAGTAATTAGAACTTCAAGTGAAGTATCATATTGTAATGATATTTCACAGTTCTCCTAAGTCACTGGCTATTAATTTCTTCTGCGTCCTACTCAATGTATTTACCTATGTCTTGATGAGGAGAGGAGTTTTTAGCTATTCTATTTATGTTGTATCACCTAGTATGTTACAATTAGTACATTAAACAATTTTGTTTCATCAATTGATTTCTTCATCATATTAATGAGTTTTGGTGACTAAGTTTGAAAGAAACTGAACTCTCAGAGTTAAACATAATTACCATGAAAGACATATAGAAAGACATTCTACCACATAACAAAATATGAAACACTGTTACAATATAGGTTCACTTGCATCCTCAGTAATGAAATTTAGAAAAGCATTACAATATATTTCATAGAATTTCTTCAGGTAAGGAAGTCTTCATATTTTAGCAGCGAAGATTAATAATGGCATGTTATCATTATTCTTTTTCTCAAGAACTTTCAAGGAAGTGATTGATTAGATTATTATTATATGAGGAGATTTTAAAAACCATAAAGAAACAATGTTATAATATGTCATTGTAAGATCAGAAATGTTCTTTATTTGATTTTACTTCTTTGCTTGAATTGTAATTTTCATAATATTGTCTTCCTGGGAATAAAATTTCAGGTAAATCATTCATTTTTTTGCATTAATTTATCCATTAAATTTATATCCTGCTCAAAGCCTCCACTCTGAATACCCATCTCACTTAGCTCGTCCTAATTTTGTCCCCTCCCCTTCATTTCTGAGAAGGTGAGAATATCACCTCCCCAACACCCAGAATACCAACTCACATTGAGACATCAAGTCACTGCAGGACAATGCATAATGCCCGCCCCCCCTTGAGGACAGAGAAGATATCCAGTCACAGAAACATGTTGCACAGGCATATAAGAGAGTCAGGGGCAGCCCCTGCTCCAGGTGCTTGCAGATTCACATGAATACCAAACAACACTTCTGCTACATTTGTGCAGGCAGCTTATGGCCAGCCCATTCAAGAGCATTACTTGATCATCTCTGGGAGGTCCCAAGGTCCCAGGTTAGTCATCTTTTTTGGACTTCTGGAAGCCATGAGTAATTTGGTGTTCTCAATTCTTCTCACAATTCTTTCAGAGGCTATCCTGAGTTGTGTCCACTGTTTAGCTATGGTTCTATTCATTTGTTTCTGTGTGTTGATGAGTTGAGAATCTCAGAGAATAATTATGCTAGGTTTTTTACTGCAAACATAATAGAGTAGGTTAAGTCATTGCAGGGTTTGGTTCGTGCCCATGGGGTGACTCTGAAAGGGGCCTAGCCATTGCTTATTTATTTTCTTAATCTCTGTTCCATCGTTGTCCCTGCACTTCAATGTGGTCTTCAGGAATAATTCTGAGTTGAAGTTTACTTAGTTGATGTCCAGTTGGAGGCCTGTCTATCCACAGGATGATGTCATTCCAGGCTCTAATTGCACACTGTCAGGATCTCAACTAGAATCCCTATCCTATACTCCTTGGAGCTGCCCCACTGCAGATCTCTGACTCATCATTGAGATACCTGCTCTGCTTCCTATTGTCAAGTTTTATTTACTGACTTGGCTCTCTCTTCCCAGCTGACTCTATATCTGATCTCTGTAATCCCCCACCTACCCTTTCCCAACCAATTTCCTCCTTTATGTACATTCACAGGTTGTTCAGATTCTAAGTCTCAGTGAGGTTTAGGCACCATCCTTTGTGCCTTCCTTGCTATTTTTATCATCCCAATTCTGAGATACCACCACAAATAGAAAATAATTTAATTATGCTTTAAAGATTTTATTCAAGTACTAAATCAATGTGTAGGTTTTTCTCATTAAATGCAAGCTGCATATACAATCCACATTTTAATACTTTTTCTTGGAATCTAAAAATAACACACAATTGCTACTAGACAATATGAATTAAATGAAATAATTTGTATACAAATTAACAATGTTCAGATATAAGACTATTAAATGATAAAATCCTGATTTTCTTGTATGAACCAATAAACTGATGTCCAAATCATATGTTAGATCTTTATTATCCAGTTTGTTATCTTCATATTTAACGGAGGACGCCAACATAATGATATAATGCATAGAACGCAGTGTGGTGACAATAGAGATACATTTGGAGTACTAAATAAAAAAATGACAATCAATTAATATTTGTAGCTTTAGCATGTATTTTCCTAAATTCATTAAAAGAATTTATTTGTGGTCTCATCAAAATAATGTAGCACTTTGGCAAAAATATGCAAAGCAGCATCCCTGCACTGGAGGCTAAGATGCAAAAAACTTCCACAGCAACCATAGCCTTGCCCTTAGTGCTGTGGTAGACAGGAAGAAAGGTAATCCAGACACTGCAGAATACCAACATGCTGAATGTCAGGAGCTTGGCTTCATTGAATGTATCAGGCAGATTCCTGGCCAGGAAAGCTACAGTGAAACTTGCGAGAGCAAGAGAGCCCATGTATCCCAGGACACAGTAGAAGGCAATAACTGAACCTTTGTTGCAAACTATGATGATGTGTCCAGGTACCATGTACAGATCAATATCAACAAATGGAGGAGATGTTCCCAGCCAGATTCCACAGAGAATCATTTGGATAATGGTGCATATTGGAATGATGTAATTAGGTGCCCCCGAAAGCAGCATCCACCTCAATCTTCTTCCTGGGACAGTTATCTTAAATGCTAGCACTACAGTAATTGTCTTAGCTAAGATAGTAGAGGCAGCCACAGTGAACACAATGGCAAACATGGTCTGTTGGAGGATGCAGCTGACAATACTCAGATGACCAATATAAAGAAAGGAACAGATAAAGCAAAATATGAGGGAGATGAGTAGGACATAGCTGAGAGTTTCATTATTGGCCTTGACTATTGGAGTGTCTCGGTGTTTTAAGAATATACAAAGTACAACAGCTGTGAGAACAGAGAAGCAAAGAGCCACTCCAGCCAGAGCCATTCCCAAGGGGTCTTCATAATCCAGAAAGGTCACAACTTTCTTGAGGCAGATAGTTTGATCTGTATTGGCATACTCATTCTCTGGACACTTCACACAGTGATCCATGTCTAGGATAGGAAGGAAAGTATTATCAGATTTAATTTTTCTTGAATAATCACAAGACAAATTAACTCTAATTAGGCTTACAGCTTGTGTTTAATGCATACTTAAATATGGAAACATTATAAGATATGATCTTAATATTCAAATTTATTTGTCCACAATACTATGTCTAGGATTTATCACAAATTGAATCATACAATTTTCACTTATAATTGTGTATATTATGAAAAAGAAGAACTTAGAAGGAGATGTTTCAACAAATGGTATGATCATACTTATGCTCTCAAGCACATATTTTGACATTTATACTCTCTACTCCATATCTTAGAGAAGAAATTATAGCCAACATTTTACTAACCCATTATATTTCCAAACTCTTTTCCACACATTTCTTCTTACACGTACAAATTCATATAGTCTTTACCATTCATTATGAAAACTTACCTTTGAAGGAGACATCATTAGAGAAAATAATATTAAATTAAAACTTAGAGTTTTGGAGTTAAGACCAGCAGATACATCATAAACCCATATACCTATAAATACTTGATGTGTGACAATGAAGCTAAAAAATACAGTGAAAAAAAAAGAAAGCATCTTCAATAAGTGGTCTAATTGGTGGTGTCGATATAGGAGAATTAAAATATATCTGTATTTATCATCTTGCACATAGCTCAAGTACAAATGATTCAAATATCTCAACCTAACACCAGACAAACTGAATTTAATAGAATTGAAAGTGTGATATATCCTTAAACTCATTCACACAGGGAGAAATTTCCGGAAGAGTACATCAAAGGTTCATGTGCTAAGATAAAGAATTGATAAATAGAAACTCATGAATTTTCAATTCATACAGAATTGAAGATTCTGTAATGCTAAAGACATGATCAATAGGAAATACTGACAACCTTCTGATTGAAAAAAATCTTTAATAACCCTCCTTCTTACACAGCGCTAACATCCAAAATATATTAAGAACTCAAGCAGTTAATTAATCTCCAAAGAACCAAAGAACCAATTTAAAAAAAATGGTGTACAGAGCAGAACAATCGTTTCCCAGTAAAGTAATCTTGAATGGCTTAGAAGCACTTACAACAATGTTCAAAGTCTTTAGTTATCAGGGAAATGCAAATCAAAATGACCCTGTGACTCTACCTCACACTAATAAGAATGGATAACATCAAAACCTCAAATGACAGAAAATGCTGTCAATGATGTAGAGAAAGAGGAGCTCTCCTCAATTCCTTATAGGATTGCAAACTGGTGCCACCACTCTGGAACTCAATATGGTGGTTCCTCAGAAATTTGGAAATAAGTGTACCTGAAGATCAAAATAAACCACTCTTGGGCATATACACAAAATATGCCAAACCCATACTGCAGGGGCATGTGCTCCGCAATGTTCATAGCAGCCTTATTTGTAATAGCTGGAAGCTGAAAACAACCCAGACATCCCTCAGACAAAGAATCGATACACAAAATGTGGTTATTTACATAAAGGAATACTATTTAGCTATTAAAAAAGAAGACTTCATGAATTTTGCAGACAAATGGATAGAACTAGAAAATAGCATCCTGAGTGCGGTAACTCAGACCCAAAAGTATGTGCCTGGCATACACTCAATGATAAGTGGATATTACAAAAAAAGTAAAGACTACCTGGGAAACAACCTACAGACCTTAAAATGGTCAACAAGCAGAAAGGGCCAAGTAAGGATATTTCAAGTACACTTAGAAGGGGGAAGGAAGTAATCACAGCAGGCAGATGGAGGGCATAGGGTTAGAGAAGAGGGGGAGGAAAAGCAAGGGTTCAGGATTAGATTTGGGGGGTGCAGGAGATAAGCACACATAGCTAATAGAATGAACAGAAAATAGCAATCTTAGAGGGTAGAAGGTGGAGAACACTCTAGAAAGTACTAGAGACCTGAAATGTTAGCTGTTCCAAAGACTCATGGGTAACTTTAGCAAAAATGTCCAATGTTTGGGAGAGGGAACTCAAAGAGCTCACCTTCAGTAAATAGTGATGGGCTCAAATATAGGAACATAGTGGCACACCCACAGTCAAAATTTGTAACCTAGAATCATTCCAGTCTAAAATTACTACAAGTGCAATAATTGAGTAGAGACTGAGGAAAGACAGTCCAATGACCAGCCCAACTTGGGATTCATCTCATGGGAGGGGGTTCACCAAGGCCTGACACTATTACTGATGTTCTGATGTACTGATAGCCTTGAACTTGTCATGACTGCCCTCTTAGAGGACCTATCAGCAGCTGACAGAACCAAAGACAGGCATATTAACACAACTGCTCGGATAAAGTCAGGAACCCCTATGTTTGAATTAGAGGAAGGACTGAAGAAGCTGAAAGGGAGTGTGACCCCATAGGAAGACCAACAGGGTAAACTATTCCAAATTCCAAGGAGCTGACAGAGACTGAGAAAGCAACCAACAGCATACATAGGCCAGTCTGAGGCACTGGTGGAGTGGAGCATTTTCTAGGATGCAAGGGGGAAAAGGAATGGATTGTGAATCAGTGGCAGGGGGAACTGAGGGGAAAACAACAATAAAATAATCAAATAGTATAAAAATGTTGTACTTTCAACAATTTTATTGAATTCCTGGGGGACAAAGGACACACACACACACACACACACACACACACACACAGTCTTTATATATTTAATAAGCCTTAATCAGCATGAGATCTGGACAGGTGCCTCCACTTTCTGGTTTTAGAATCAATTTTAATATTTAAATCCAGAATTACTACCCACCACTAACTATGTTTCATCCATGGTGCTCAGTAGACATTGAAGCATGTGCAAGAATCACTGAGTCTTACTTCAAAATTTTCTACTACAAGAAATTGCATAATCTATAGGTAATTGTTGATTTCTATGTAGATACATGTTACTAATGTTAAATGAAGACTAGCTATGAATTTAAGTATTCCTATAATTCCTAAATTAATAGAAGTGGTCAGTAAATATTTCCCAACAATGTAAACCTGGTTCTGAATGGTTTTAGGACAGAAATCTACCAGACTTTCAATGTAAAGTAAATATTAATGCTCCCTGTTGTATTCCACAAAATTGAAACAAAAGAAATACTGACACAGGAAATTTTCCTGAACAAAACACCAATGGTTTATGAGTTAAGATCAAGAATCATCATATGGGACCTCATAAAATTGCAAAGCTTCTGTAAGGCAAAAAAACACTGTCAATAGGACAAAACAAAAACAACATAGTAGGAAAAGATCTTTACCAATCCTGTATCCAATAGAGGGCTAATATCCAATATATACAAAGAACTCAGAACTTTCACTTCAGAGAAACAGATAGCCCTAATAAAAATGGAGAACAGAACTAACCAGAGAATTCCCAAATGAAGAAACATAAAATGACTAAGGAGCACCTAAAGATATATTCAACATTTTAAGTTATCAGGGAAATGCAAATCAAAACAACTCTGAGATTCCCTGTCATATCAGTCAGAATGGCTAAGAAACAAAACTTCAGGTGGTACCAGATGCTAGCAAGAATGTGGAGACAGAAGAATGCTCCTCCATTACTGATGGGATTACAAGCTGGTACACTCACTCTGGAAATCAGTCTGACGATTTCTCAGAAAATTGCACATAGTATTAACTGAAGACCCAACTATACAACTCCTGGGCATATACCCAGAAGACCCTCCAACATGTAATAAGGACACATGCTCCACTATGTTCATAGCAGCATTATTTATAATAGCCAGAAGCTGGAAACTAGCCAGATGTCTCTCAGCAGTGGAATGGATACAGAAAATGTAGTACATTTACAAAATGGAGTACTCATCAGCTATAAAAAACAATGACTTCATGAAATTTACAGACAACTGGATAGAACTTGAAAATATCTACCTGAGTGATGTAACTCAGTCACAAAACAAAACAATGTTAGTTACTCATTGATAAGTGGATATTAGCCCCAAAGCTCAGAACACCCATGATACAATTCATAAACCACATGAAGCTCAAGAAGTAAGAAGACCAAAGTGTGGATGCTTCAGTGCTTTGTAGAAGTGGAAACAAAGTATTTACAGGAGGAATTGTGGAGGTTAAGTGTGGTGCAGAGACAAGAGAAAAGGCCATCCAGAGACTGCACCACATAGGGATACAATCCATATACAGTCAACAAACCTGGACGCTATTCAGGATATCAGGAATTGCTTGCTCATAAGACTTTGATATGGCTGTCTACTGATAGGCTCTTTTAGAGCCTGGCAAATACAAAGGCAGAAGCTACTAGCCAGCCATAGGACTGAGGTTGAGGTCCCTGATGGAGGAGTTGGAAAAGCGAATGAAGGAGCTGAGGGGGTTTACAGCTCCGTAGGGAGAGCAACCATATCAGTTGGCCACAACCCCTGGAGCTTCTTGGAACTAGAACACAAATCAAAGAGTACACGTGGAGAAAAGTATGGTTCTGACCGCATATGTTGTAGAGAATGGCCTTGTTGTGATAAGTGGGAAGAGCAGCCCTTGGTCCTTAAAGGGTTCAAAGCCCCAGTATAACAGAATTTGAGGAAAGGAAGGCAGGAGTGGTTGGGGGAGCATCCTCATAGTGGGAATGGGAGAGAAAATGGATTAGGTGGTTCCAGAGGAGAGATCTGGAAAGGGGATAACATTTGAAATGTAAAAAAGAAAATATCCAATAAAAGAAAAAAAAAGAAAAGAAAAAAATGAAATACTGCCAAATTGTTTTTATGAGGTCATAGTAACCTGGGTAACTAAACTCTGCATTAACTCAGTAAGCAAAGAGAATTTCAGGCCAATTTCTTTTATGATCATTGATGATAAAATCTCAACTCAAAAACTGTAGTGAATTTTGTTTTTACAGAATCAAAATAACACAGTAAAAACATCCACCATGATAAAGTGTTCTTCAAGTCAAAGATGTTGCATATTTAAAAACAAATCCATTAACCTAATACTCCATATAAAAAAGCTGAAAAAATAAATATAGGATTATCACATTAGTTACTGAAAACTCTGACCAATATCCAACACACCTTCATGATTAAAGTCTTGGAGCGATGAGGAACAAGATGTACACACAAACAAAATAAAATCAAAATTCACCCAGCCAAAGATATCACCACATTAAGTGCATAGATCTTAAAGAGATTCTAATAAAATCGATAATAAGACAAGTCTCCTGCATATTTCCCTATCTCGTCAACTTAGTGCTTTAATTTCTTCCTTGAGCAATATAACTATAGGAGATGCAGATGATACAAATTGGAATGGAATAAGTTAAAGGATGTCTATTCACAAATGATTTGATAGTATACATTAGTGACTCCAGAAATTCCAACAGAGAAGAACTGCAGCTAAAAAAATACCTTCAGCAAAGTGGCTGGATAAAATATTACCACTAAAATTATAGTAGTCCCATTTTAAATAAACCATAAGCCAACTGAGAAAGAAATTATGGCAACAATACATTCTACAATACCCGCACAAAATAAATCCCTGACCAAGCAAGAGAAAGACTTCTATGACAAGAACTTAAAGTATCTGAAGAAAGAAACTGAATAAAATATCAGAAGATGGGAAGATCTCCCATTCTCATGGATTGGTAGGATTAATAGCAAAATAGGCCATGTTGACAAAAGCAAGCTATACTGTGGTGTAGATTCCCATAGATGGAATTATGCCATTCCCATCAATATACTAACATAATTCTTTATAGACACCTTAAAAATATTTCTTAACTTCACACAGAAAAGAAAAAAGAAGAAGAAAATATAACCAAACAAGATAGTTTAAAAAAATCCTGGTGCTGAAAGAACTTCAGAAAGCAAAAGCAGCCCTCAAGCTGTTTGATAGAGTAACAGTGATTTAAAAACACATATATTTGTGGTTGAGTGCAGAAGAAGACAGAAGATCAAGTGGTCTGTTGTGGGTTAAGAAAGGAGTGTTGAGAGGGAACAACTGAAATTAGAATGTATTAGTTTGACTGTAGAAACATTTTTGAATATAGAATCTGAGGAGATAGCCATAGTGTAGAAGTCTATGAATGGAGAATACAGAGGTTAAACTTGTGATCTTTTGCAACCATGAAAGTAATTTGCTGGGCTAAGATTAGTTGAGTCTTTGGCTGACCGGTTGACAGGAAAATTTATAAACAACGCAGGTTGTTTCTTGGTCTGAAGATGACCATCTGAAACCTGATAGTGTGACCCCATTGCTGAACACAAGTTTGACTCTAGTTATTGACCAAGGAATGATATATATCTGGTATGTGCAAGAATTCTTATTATACATGCTGTGAAAACATAAACATAGACATTATACCACCCATTAAACCTTTCACTTAAAATCTATCCAGGTTGCAAAGTGTACTGCAGCAACGGTAGCTCATAACTTTTTTAATGACCAAGTAATGACTGATTTAAGTTAACATCCACTCCACAAGAAGGAATTGATGCCCAACCTTACTTGGATGGTCATTACCTAGAGAATGAATATTCCTGAGAACTAGTAAATCCCAAATAGCACTTAACATTTATTTTAAAAAGTTATGGAATTATCTTTGTTCCTGTGACTGAGCAGAGAGTTGCAGCCAGGTGCTCAGAAATAATCTGATTATAAGGTTGCTTGGAACACAGACTGTCAGGGCTACATCTGCACCCAGGAGCTGGGCAGCACCACAGGTCTCTGTGCACCCAACCTGCCAGGGGTTATTTACCCTGCAAGATGTCCTGTGGTTAGAGGGAGTACTGCATTTAGAGGTGAGGCTGCCCTCATCTTTCCTTCTGTGATTGAGCAGCCAGCTGCAGCCAGGTACTCAGAGATCACCAGAGTGTAAGATTTCTTGGGACATTGTCTGCCAGGGCCCCACCTGCACCCAGGAGTTGGACAGCACCATCATAGACCTTTATGCACCTAGTCTGTTAGAGGATATCTGCTCTTAGGAAGTCCCATGGTTAGAGGTGAAGCCACCATTTTTACTTCTGCAACTAAGTGGGCTGTTAACTGCCAGGAACACAGAAAACACCCAAGTGTAATATCACTTGGGACTTGGTTTGCCAGGGCCCCACCTGCACCCAGGAGCTGGGCAGACCTACAGTAATCTGTGCCAGGGGAAACTGCTCACCCAGGAGTTCTGAGATAGGCTTACAGGCATTCAGGAAGGGCAAGCATCAGTCAGTGACAGCAGGACCAACTAGCATAAGAGATAACCAGATAGCAAAAGGCAAACATAGGAATGATACTAATTGAAATTAGGGCAATATGACAACATCCAAACCCAATTCTCCCACAATAGCAAGTCCTGGATACCCAAACACACCAGAAGCAAGATTTGGATTTATAATCACAGCTCAAGATGCTGATAAAAAGGACATAAATAACTGCCATAAAGAAATAAAAGAGAACACACATAAACAGGGAGAAGTCCTTAAAGAACTACAGGAAAACACAAAAATACAAGTGAAGTAATTGAACAAAACGATTCAGGATCTAAAAATGGAGATAAAAACAAAAATGAAACACAAAGGGAAACATCTTTGAACTAAGAAAACCTAGGGAAGAAACCAGGAGTCAAAGATCCAAGAATCAACAACAGAATACAAGAGATAGAGGAGAGAATCTCAAATACAGAAGAAACCATAGAAAGCATTGATTCAACAGTCAAATAAAATGAAAAATGCAAAAAGCTCCTGAGCCATAATATCCAGGAAATCCAGGACAAATTGAGAAAACCAAACTTAAGGATTATAGGTACAGAAAACAATGAAGATTTCCAACTTAAATGGCAGGAAAATATTTTCAACAATATTATAAAAGAAAACTTCCCTAACCTAAAGAAAGAGATGCCCATAAACATATAAGAATCCTACAGAATTTCAAATAGATTTGACTAGAAAAGAAATCCCTCCTGTCGCATAATAATTAAAATACCAAATATACTAAATGAAGACATAATATTAAAATCAGGAAGGAAAATTTGTCAAGTATCATATAAAGATAGACCTATCAGAATTACACTAGACTTCTCACCTGAGACTATGAAAGCCAGAAGAGCCTGAGCTGATGTCATGCAGACCCTAAGGGAACAAAAATGCCAATCCAGACTCCTATACCCAGCAAATCTCTCAACTAACATGGATGGAGAAACCAAGGTATTTCACGACAAAAACAAATTTACACAGTATCTTTCCAAAAATCCAACCCTTCAAAGGATAATGAATGGAAAACACCAAAAAGGGGAGGGAAACTACACAATAGAAAAAGCACAAATTAATCTTCTTTCAATAAACCCAAAAGAGTATAATTATACCAACATCAAAATTAGCAGTAAGCAGCACTCACTATTCTGTAATATCTCTTAACATTAATGGACCAAATTCCCCAATAAAAAGACATAGACTCACAGACTGGAGATGTAAAGAGGACCCAACATTTTGCTTCATATAGGAAAGGCATCTCAGGGTCAAAGACAAATACTGCCTCAGAGTATAAGACTAGAAAACAGTTTTCCAAGGAAATGTTCCCAGGAAACAAGCTGGAATAGCCATTCTTATATCCAGTAAAATAGACTTTCAAGAAAAATTCATCAGAAAGTACACAGAAGGACATTTTATACTCATCAAAGGAAAAGGCTTCCAAGAAGAACTCTCAGTTCTGAACATCTTTGCTCCAAACACAAGGGCACACTCATTCATAAAAGAAATTTTACTAAAGCTTAAATCACACATTGCACCTCACACAATAATTGTGGGGTGACTTCAACACCCCACTCTCTTCAATAGACAGACCAGCGAAACACAAGCTAAATAGAGAAACAGTAAAACTAGTAGATGTTTTGGCCCAAATGGATTCAATAGATATCTATAGAACATTTTATCCTAAACCAAACAAATACACCTTTTTCTTAAAACCATATGATACCTTCTCCAAAACTGAACCTATAATTGTTCACAAAACAGACCTCAACAAATATAAGAAGATGGAACTAATCCCATGCCTCCTATAAGATTACTATGGAGTAAGGATGGTCTTCAATAGCAACAAAAACAACAGAAAGCCCACATATAACTGGAAGAACAGTGCTCTATTCAGTGATAACTTGGTTACAGAATAAATAAGGAAAGAAATCATGGACTTTTTAGAATTTAGTGAAAATGAAGTCACAACATATCCAAATTTATGGAATACAATGAAAGCAGTGCTAAGAGGAAAACTCATAGCTCTTCATGCCACACAAAAGAAGCTGGAGAGAGCACAAACTAGCAGCTTAACAGCACACATGAAAGCTAGAACAGGAAGATGCTAATAAACCCAAGAGGAGTAGAAGGTGGGAAATCATCAATCTCAGGGCTGAAATCATTCAAGTAGAAACAAAATGAACTATATGAAGAATCAAAAAACAAAAGACCAAAAAAAAAAAAAAAAAAAAAAAAACAAAAAACAAAACAAAACAAAAAAAAAAAAAAAAAAAAAAAACAGGAGCTGGTTCTTTGAGAAAATCAAAAGATACATAAACCTTAATCTAGACTAAGAAGAGGGCACAGAGACAGTATACAAATTCACAAAATCAGAAATGAAAAGGGAAAAATAACAACAGAAACTGAGGAAATTCAAAAAATTATCAGATTCTACTACAAAGGCCTGTACTCAACACATCTGGAAAATCTGGATGAAATGGACAATTCGGTAGACAGATTCCAAAGAACAAAGTTAAAGCAGGATCAGCTAGACCATCTAAACAGTCCCATAACCCTAAAGAAATAGAAGTGGTCATGTAGAGTCTCCCAACCAAAACAAAAAACAAAAACAAAACAAAACAACAACAACAACAACAAAACCAAAAACACAGAACCAGATGGTTTTAGGACAGAAGTACTTCAAAGAAGACTTTCAAAGAAGATCTAACACCAATACTCTTCAAACTATTCCACAAAATAGAAACAGAAGGAACATTACCCAACTCATTCTATGAAGGCACAATTTCACTGATACCAAAACCACAAAAAGATTCAACCAACAAAGAGAACTTCAGACCATTTTTCCTTATGAATATCGATGCAAAAATACTCAATCAAATCCTTGCCAACCGAATCCAAGAACACATCAAAACAAACATTCTCCATAATCAAGTAGACTTTATCCCAGGGATGTAGGAATGATTCACTATAATGAAATCCATCAATGTAATCCACTACATAAACAAACTCAAAAAAAAAAAACTTCATGGTTATTTCATTAGATGCTGAAAAATCATTTGACAAAATTCAACATCCTTTCATGTTAAAGGTATTGGACAAAACAGGAATTCAAGGCCCATACCTGAACATCATAAAAGCAATATACAGCAAACCAATAGCCAACAAGAAATTAAATGGAGAGAAACTTCAAGCAGTCCCCCTAAAATCAGGGACTAAAAAAGGCTGCCCTCTCTATATATATTTATTTAATAAAGTATTTGAAGTTCTATCTTGAGCAATTAGACAACAAATGGGGGTCAAAA
The DNA here is from genome assembly GCF_947179515.1 of Apodemus sylvaticus. NCBI lineage: Eukaryota > Metazoa > Chordata > Mammalia > Rodentia > Muridae > Apodemus > Apodemus sylvaticus. The sequence goes on from NC_067472.1 coordinate 120,910,924, forward strand.
GGATACAAATTGGAAAGGAAGAAATCAAATTTTCATGATTTGCAGATGATATGATAGTATCCTTATGCGACCCACAAATCTCCACCAGAGAACACCTAAAGCTAATAAACAACTTCAGCAAAATTAAATGTAGCAAATCAGTAGCCTTCCAATACTCAAAGGATAAACAGGCTGAGAAAGAAGTTAGGGAAATGACATCCTTCATAATAGCCACAAACAATAGCAAGACTCTTGGTATGGCTCTAACCAAACAAGTGAAAAATCTGTATGACAAAAACTTCAAGTTTCTGAAGAAAGAAATTGAAGAAGACCTAGGAAGATGGAAAAATCTCCCATGCTCATGGATTGGAAAGATTAATATAGTAAAAAAAAAAAAAAGGCCATCTTGAGAAAAGCCATATAAAGATTCAATGCATTCCTCATCAAATTGCAATCTCAACTCAGTTCTTCACAGTTAGGAATAGCAATTCTCAAATTCTTCTGAAATAACAAAAAGCCCAGAAGAGCTAAAACTATACTCAATTGTAAAAGAACTTCTGGGGGAATAAGTATGCCAGTCCTCAACAGTACTACAGAGCAATAGTGTTTAAAACTGCATTGTATAGTTACAGTGACAGACAATTAGATCAATGGAATAGAATTGAAGACAGAGAAATGATCGACACATCTAGGCTTACTTGCTGTTGGACAAAGAAGCTAAAACCATCCAGTGGAACAAAGAGAGCCTTTTCCTCAAATGGTGCAGGTTCAATTGGAGTTCAGAATGCACAAGAATGCAAGTGGATTCATTCCTATCTCCTTGTACTAAGCTCAAGTCCAAGTGGATCAAGGACCTCCACATAAAAACAGGTACACTAAAACTAATAAAAAAGAAATTGGGAAATATCAATGAGCACATGGGCATAGGGGAAATTTTCCTGAACAGAACACCAATAGCATATTCTCTAAGATCAATATTTGAAAAATAGGACCTCATAAAATTACAAAGTTTTGGTAAGGAAAAGGACACTGTCAATAGGACAAACCAGCAACCAACAAATTGGGAAAGGATCTTTACCAACCCTACATCCAATAGATGGCAAAAATCCAATGTATATAATGAACTCAAGAAGTTGGATTCCAGAGAGCCATATAACCCAATTAAAAAATGGGGTACAGAACTAAACAAAGAGTTTTCAGGAATATCGAACAGCTGAGAAATACCTAAAGAAATGTTCAACATTGTTAGTCATCAGGAAAATGCAAATCAAAACAACCCGGAAATGAAAGCAGTGTGAAGAATTCTTGAATGCCTAGAAACTGATTGGACACTCTCTGGGAAAATCACTGGACTGGGTTTCTGGTTTCTGTCTCAACTGGAACTGATCCTGTGTCACAATGATGCTTAACTAAATGCTATCAGGTGAGATCTAGTCTCCAAGGGGTGCAGACACACCTGTGAGCACAGGTAAGAACACCACTTTTGCTCAGAGTGACCTGCCCAGATCTTCAAGACACAGGAACTGAGGAATAGACTGGGACAGGATCCTTCCAGGTTCCTTCTGCACCTACAGTTGGTCCTGTGCCAATGCACTCCATACCCAAATACTATCTGGAGAGAACTGGTCTTCTAGTAGTGTTGACTCATCTGTGAGGTCAAGTATAAACACTACTTCTACTCAAATTCCTGGTCCAAGTGGGACACACATTCAGAACACAGGCACCAACAAATCCAGGACAAAATGAGAAGACCAAACCTAAGAGTAATAGGTAATGAAGAGACTGAAGATTCCCAACTTAAACTGGCAGTAAATATCTTCAACAATATTATATAAAAACTTCCCTAACCTAAAGAAAGAGATGACTATAAAAATGCAAGAGGCCTACAGATATCCAAATAGATAGGACCAGAAAATAAATTCTTCCTGTCACATAGTAGTCCAAACATCAAATGAACAACACAAAGAAAGACTATTAAAAACAGTAAGGGAAAATGCCAGGTAACATATAGAAGCATCGGAGTTGCACCAGACTTCTCACCAGAGACTATGAAAGCTTGAAGATCCTGCGAAGATGTCATACATACCCTAAGAGAAAGAAAATGCCAGCACATGCTACTATACCCAGCAAAACCCTCAATTACAATAGATAGGGAATCTGAGATATTCCTTGGATTAAAGATTTTATACAATATCTTTCCACAAATCCAACTCTCCAAAGGATGATAGATGAAAAAGCTCCAACACAAAGAGGAAAATTATACCCTTGAAATAGGAAAAATTCTTTCAACAAACCCAAAGAAAAACAAACATAAAAAGTCAAACAAACAAAAATAACTTCAATAAATTATAAAGCAACAATCACTATTCCTTAATATCTCTTAGCAATAGACTCAATTCCCCAATAAGGAATAGGTTAATAGACTGGATATATAAACAGGACGCAACATTTTTCTGAGTACAGGAAACACATCTCAGTGTCAAAGAAAGATACTACTTAAGAGTAATGGGCAGGAAACCAATTTTCCAAGCAAATGGTCCCAAGAAACAAGCTGAAGTGGTCATTCTAATATTGAATAAAGGCAACTTTCAACCAAAAGTTATCAAATAGGATAAGGAAGGACACTTCATAATCACCAAAGGAAAAATCTACCAAGAGCTCTCAATTCTGAATATCTTTGCTCCAAAAGCAAGGTCACTCACATTCATAAAAGAAACTACTAATTCTCAAAGCACACATTGCACCTCACACAATAATAGTGGGAAACTTCAACACCCCACTCCCATCAATTGACAGAACATGGAAACAGAAACCAAATAGAAAAACAGCGAAACTAACTAAAGTTAAAGACCAAATGAATATTTATAGGACATTTCATCCTAAAACAAAAGAATATACCTTCTTCTTAGTACCTCATGGTACCTTCACCAAAATTCAACATATAATCAGTCACAAAACAGGCCACATCAGATATGAGAAAATTAAAATGATCCCAAGCATCCTATTAGATCACCATGGATTAAAGCTGGTTTTCAATCACAACTAAAACAACAGAAAACCCACATACACATGAAAGCTGAACAATGCCCTACTCAGTGAAAACTTGGTCCATAAAGAAATAAAGAAATTAAAGACTTTTACATTTAATGCAAATGAAGTCACAACATACCTTAACTTGTGGAATACAATGAATGCAGTGCTTGATGGAAAAATCAGCCCCCAAAAGAAAATGGACAGTGCATACCCTCCAACCTTAAGGGCATATCTGAGAGCTGTAGAACAAAAAAGAAGCAAATACACCTAAAGGGAATAAATGGCAGGGCATTATCAAACTCAGGGCTGAATTCAACCATGTAGAAATAAGTAGAACTATACAATGAATCAGCAAATCCTGGAGCTGGTCTTTGAGAAAATCAATAAGATAGAGAAACATTTAGCCAGACTAACTAGAGGGCACAGAGACAGTATCCAAATTAAAAAAATTCAGAAATGAAAAGGGAGATATGACATCAGAAACAGGAATTTCAAAAAATCATCAAATTTTTGGTGAACATTGCCATCAAAAGACTATGTCAAACAAAACTGGAAAATCTGAATGAAATGGACAATTTTCTAGATAGATACTAAATACCAAAGATAAATCAGGATCAAATAAACCATCTAAACAGTCCCATAACCCCTAAAGAAATAAAAGCAGCCATTAGAAGTCTCAGAACCACAAAAACCACAGGACCAATTGGTTTTAGTGAATAACTATATCAGACCTTCAAGGAGGACCTGATACCAATACTCTTCAAACTATTCCACAAAATAGAAACAGAAGGAATACTGTCCCATTTATTCTGTGAAGACACATTTACGCTGTGTATTCTACCTTGGAGATGGAAAACATTTTATGTAATTAGGTACTTGTCACAATTTCCTTTCATAGAGATCACCATAAGATTTTCATGTTTAATGTGACAAAGAGATTTTAAAATCTGGTTGAGTACTTATTAAAATTAGCTTGAGCAGATATCATATACATTTAAGAGGCATTTTACTATTAAAATTATTTTGATGACTTAAAGAAATGTCAATTCTGTATGGTATATTTTAAAAGTATTTTATTAATTTAATAAAAATAAAAAAATTAAGGAATGATTCCTAGTTGATATTATGCTACATTTTTATATAAATATGTAAATAATATATAAATACCAATATAACAGAACATATAACAATATATATATCAATATAATTTCATATATACATATATACATATGTACATATATGTATTTATGTATATATGTATATAGATCAGTTCTGTTCTTTATCCTGAAAACAGTAGAGAAGATATGTTAAGCAGCAGATAGGAGCAGGTATATAGACCAATACCCAGGCATGCAGAGAGAGACTAAATTAGACACCTTCATCCTATCCTTCTCTTCAGAAGAACGTGGTAGGGAAAAGTGAAAAATACAGAAGGAATTCAGAGCTGCATGCACACATACACGTACACACACATACACACATGCACGCACACAAGCATGCACAAACATATTCTACCATTTCAACTAGGCAGAACTATCACATGTGAATCAGAAAAAAAGCATCTAGCTAGAAGCATGAGGAGGTCTGCATGAGGTGCTATTAGCTTGAGATCCTGTGGGACTTCTAACAGAGGGACCAGGTATATCTCTGACTCTTTGGGGGTCCTTGAAATTCATTTCCACTTACTGGGATGCCTTTTCTATCCTTGGTATGATTATCCTTGGTTTGACTTATTGTATCTTCTTTTGTCCTGACTATCTTGTTTTGGAGGTCCATACTTTTCTGGACATAAAATATAAGGAGAATGGTTCTTTGAGAGAGGGATGTAGGAGGAATCCAAGAAGACTATAAAAATTGGAAGTTTAGAGTGCTTGTATTTCCTGTATAGAAAAGACTCTATTTACAATAAAAAAGAAAAACATATAGGAGCAAGGCAAATCTAATAAAATTTATTTTGGTGTGCTGTATTCAACAAAGGCAAAAGTCAATAAATTTAACCATTAATTTGATTTTGATACATGTGCTACAATATCATTTGAATCTTTTTACTGTACTCTTACTTAGAAAAATTATTTTTAAAATATTTTACTAATCTAAATGTAAATACCAGTACCTATTTAATTATGATATCTCTGTGTGTATGATATATTAATCTTAAAATAAAAGCTTTCATTCAGAGTTCCATGTACTTGTCTCCAAACTCATCTGTGCACCGGAGCAAACTTCAAAATACACTATTTATCCACCATAGAAAAATTCAGAAATTCATACTTCTAAAACATGATACAACATCAAGCAATATATAGTGACTGTTATAAAAATCAGTGAATTTTGAAAAACAAAAATACATATCATCAATGTCTTTAATAAATTTGAAGTATACAATTATAAAAATGCATTAATGTTTACTACTCTGAAGAATTAGTTATCATTTCTTCTAAAAATACAAAAGAAAATGAATTCCAATAAAGAAAGTAATTATTTCAAATCACAGTTTTAGTGGTGTTATTTATTTTAGTTTTATTTATCATTCCCTTCCCAAAATGACACGTGAGGACTAGGTGCATATGAGAAATATAAGCAAAATCATTGCTTTGAGAAAATATACCCTTACCAGTCATGTTGGAAATTTCATTTTCTGGGCAGGGATAACAATCAAAACAGCAGACAGCCTTTCCTTCGTTAAAGTATTTTCTGAGTCCTGGTCTGCAAGGCATGCTACATACAGAGGGTAGCATCTGAAGAAAAGAATACAGATAATAGAAAAAAACAGTTTGACATGTGGTAAAAGCTGCATTGATTCACAAAAGAAAGCCACTGAAAAACCTTTTACTCACAAGTATCATATTCTAAAGCAAAATTAGATGGTTTTGCTTTTTATAGATAAAATTATTAGGAACAAATGGTTATTTTTATTGTTGCTACTTTGTTTCTAACCCAATTCCCCTGTGTAAGAAATCTCAACTCAGTCTTTAACAACACAAGCTATAAGCCTAGATTGGGCAGATCTCCGACTACACTACTCTATTATCACATATAACTTGCCATTTCTCCAGGCTTCAAGCTTGTCTCTCTGAAGCTTCTTCATTGATTCCTTGTAGCAACTCTCTGTCCTGTTGATCGCTTGTGGCTCCTCCACTAAGCTCCTAGCTCCTCACCAATTTTCCTGTCCAATCATTGCCTCAAGCCTTTATTTGAAAAGTTAAGGTGCAGAGAAAGTTCACAAGGCAACTCCTCATCTGGAGCCTCTGAGGAGTGGAATTAGCATCAAAATACAAGCCCAAGGCTATCCACAATATTCTATATTGCGAAACATTTACGAGAGAGAAATGGAGAGAGATAATGAGTGAGAGAGAATGGAGAGAGAGGGAACAGAAAGAGAGAAAGAGAGAGAGGGAAAGAGAGAGAAAGAGAGAGAGAGAGAGAGAGGGGGGGGAGGGAGGGATAGAGGGAGGGAGGGAATCTAGGATACTGGAATTCACTAAATGAGGAAATGTTAAAATGTTTATTCTATAATAAAACAAAAATAGACAAGATTCCTTCATGTAAAGCAGTAAAAAGTAAAACCAAATTAGCACCTTGATATCTGTAGCCCACTCGATCATTTCATTAGACATAAAGAGTTGCTGTCCATTTGGAAAGTGACCATAAAATCTTCCTATTTTCATTTTAAGTCCATATTGTTTTAGAATATCAATGATATAGAAAATGTCATACTCTGCATCCAGTTTTCTATTCTGATCCATGTTTACCAGGTCTCCAGCAGGATTTACAAATTGTATGGTCTTCAGAAAAGAAAATACCTAAAACACATTTGCCATTTTACTTTCAACTATGCAGACATATTTCTACACAAATTATTAAGTTTGGAATATCATTTGTATCCATTATACAGTCCTCAAATACTGGATCATGTGAAGTATCTAGTACTTAAAAAATAAAATTCATCTTTATACATGTAAAGTAGTTTTCCTATGGTTTACAAATTCTGTATGCATATTGGATTTGGTGCAATAACACATGTCCACATGAATTTTATTATTTGAGAGTAGCAATAAATTATCCATTTTTTTCTGCTGTTATTTTCTCATAAAAATGCTGAATACAGAATAGTTCAAAATATCGTAAAAGTACCTGAAAGTATTTTAGATAAATTCATTACATTATTCAGAAAATTTTTGTTCAAATAAAAGATGAGTAATTTTCATAATTTCGTTTACTAATTTCATAAGAAAGATTTCAAATGATAAAGTCATGAGATACACATATGCATCTTAAGAAAAATTATGAAATGCAGACTTGGGTTTCAATACTGTTTGTCTCATTAATTATGACAGTAAAGCAATTTGCATCTTAGGCAGTGGTAGAGTACAGAAAGACATATTTAGCATAAATTTTAATTATTTACATGAATTTTGAATTAAAGATTTCCTCTATGAATGCCATCTCTATGATATATATTCTATTTAGTCTAAGATTCATTACCTTCCAGGAGTTATATTCCAATATCTTTCCATTATTATCTGAGTATGTGTCTACATGTTGAAGAACCATCTCATGAAGTGAGTGGGCCACAGCATACACAGAATTGTATAAGTTGTAACATGTTTCACTCATAGACATTTCAAGTGGTGGCACAAAAAACCATTTAAATAGCGTTTTGGTTGGACATTTCTTTAGTGTTTTACAATTTGGTGGTGGCAAAGAACACTTAAAGTAAGTCCACCATAGTTTAGCGAAAGACATGTCATTACTGTAGTTAGATGGATGCACTGTCTGCATAAAATGCTTAAAACCAGACATCTCAGACTGATGATGTGAAAAAATGACGGTCCCGTGCAAGGAGTTAAGCATGAATTCTCCTATCATTGTAATCATATCAAATTGTGACACACTGACCCAGAGTCTCTGAATGTTTTGAAGTTTCCATAGCATGAAGTTAAATTGTACAGGAGATTCTTTATCCCCATAGACAATCACAATTTTTGCTGTTGACATTATGATTTGGTGATAATATTTATGAATCATTTTAAAGTATGATATCCGCTCATTTGAGATAATAGTGACAAATGCTAAGCAGACAGTGCTTCGTTCCATTCCTGTTCTCAATTCAGAAAGGAATTCAATTCCATGGTCATCATCTGTAATGATCACTCCTACCCAGGTCCATCTGAAGTGAACTACTAGGGACACCATGGCTAGTGATAGAGATGTGTCCTTGGGAGTCATCTGGTAGAGATGAGGAAACTGTTCCTGATCACTTAGGAAATGAAAATAACCACAGTAAATCTGAAAGATATTGACCATAAGTATCACTATGAAGAAGATGAAATGCACAGTGCTCATTATAAGACCTACATGTGCTAGAGCACATGCTGGAATTATGGGAAAGTTTGGATTCTTCATCTTATTATTAAAATAGTATCCAAATTCTTGTGAAGTGCTATACAAGTAGCTATAAACCAAGTGTAAATAATTTCACACTATGATGTTTCTCCCACCAGTTTGCCATAAAATTATTGTGCTTGCTACAGGAAGTATCTAATTTTCATATTTGATGCATCAGAATAGATATAAATAAATTCACGGCCTTTTAGTTAGACTTGGCACTCAGAAACTCACACTGGGGTAAGATAGTCTTCATTAAATATAACCCTTGTTGACTTACCTCTGGAGTTCTGGAGAAGTACAGGATTGGTCCAAATTTGTAAGATGTAATCCATAGAGGTCCCGTAAGTACAATTAAATAACTTCTCTGATTTTTACAATAATAATTAGGAACAATTTCATTTCTTTTCAAAGACAAACCTCCTTTCATATGATCCAGCATCAAGTTACATTCAATCTTAACTTGTAGAGAAATGTTGGGTAATATATGAATGTTCCTATTGATTTCTTCAATGGCAAAATAAACAGAGGAAATGAAAAGGATGGTCTTAGGTGTCACCCTGGAAACAGAGCACACCGATTGTGGTGGATATGGGTTCTAATTATGGTAATCTTAAATAAAGCTCAATGGGGTTTAAGCATAGAGTTCTTGGATTTTTGTGACCCATTGATTAGTCTATCCAGTTACTTACTATGTATATGTATTAGGATGTGAGGCCTGCAAAATAGTTTAACAGTTGTAAAGTTGTTTTATTAAATTAGATTTTTAACTCTTATATTTAATATATACACATGTATTAAGCATGTGCAGAGTTTACTGTTATCTCCTTTTGACTTCTTTAACTATGTTCTGAAATTGGACACCATGTTCATTTTCTCTTATTTTTAATAAACTTTTTAAATATAAATTTTATATTAACAGGATTCTGTCATTTTTCTACAGTTCTTATGTTTTTTTAACATGGTGAAATATCTATGTGTCCTCTATGAAGCAAAAAATATTTCTGAGCCAATTTTGAATCATCCAGTGCCTTCAGGCTATAATTATGTTACCTAATGTGTGGAAAATAAATGAGAATTATCTAATAATTCTCATTATTTATAATAATGAGATCATCATATAATAATAATTGAGAGCATTATCTGGAATGCTATACTTCTTTACAGAATCAACACTAAAAATGTCATGACCCTTCATTAATATATAAAGGATAGGAGACCATATTTGTTTGTTTCAATAATTGCAAATGTCTAATAAACTCATAGGTTGCAATTCTTACAATTTTTTTCATTCCACACTGTTCATTTCTTTTTATTTTCTATTCGAGGTTGTACAAAATTGGGTGATATATGATATAATCATAACATTTTCCTGATAGGACTATCACTGGTTATCACATAGCTTGCCTTGGGGTCTATTTAGTTCAGATTTATCCAGATATGTCAAGTAATTTTAGATGTTTCTTTACAAACCTCGGTTTAGAATTACAAAAAAAGAATAGATAAAACAACCCTAAGTAATGATATAACCGGGAGGACTGTCACCGTTTCTGATCTCACTTTGTTCTAAACAACTCTATTACTAAAATTATCCAAAAGAGGGTGGGTTTTGATCAATAGAATGCAGCTGGAGGCCTAGAAATAAACATACCCCTTTGGATGGATGAATATGTTTTATAAAGACATCCAGAAAACTACACTAGAATATAGAATAAAAAAGCTGTCTTCAACAATGGTACTGGCCCAAATGTATGGCTTCAAGTAGAAGAATGGAAATGCACCCATGTCTATAACAGTGAAGAGACCCAAATCTATGTTTTCTATCCACACTTGAGATACAAAAACTCACTGGTAATACATTTTCAAAGGAATATTGAATGTCATTTGGATGAAAAAACAGAAGATAAACTCAGTGATATTTTGGAAATTCTTTGCCTTATCATATTTTGTCAAGAAATTTACTTTTGAAGTTTATAGTTTTTCTGTATACATTTTATATCTTCCAAACTTTTCTTTTTATGGTCTACTCGATGGTAAAGATGTATATGTCTATTTTTATTTGAATATACCAGTGTTGCTCATGCCTTTATTTTTGCAGAGACTCCTTTTCTGTTTGTTTGAATTTTTTTTTATATTCTAATAATTTTCTTTCATCCTATTTTAATACTTTTCTTTATACGACAAGTTTTAGTGAGTGAATACAAGGATGTGGGCCTGTATTGTAAGTAATTAGGACATGATCTTACAGGAGTTGAGGGAGTAAAAATCAAAATTTGAGTATATTATACTAAAAATATATTTTATATAAATAATGAAAGGAATATAAATTTGATTTATGCCAGCAATTTAGTTGGCCTTGGAAAACAGTATGCTTAGTAAAAAAAGCATAATAATGGGTGAAGCATATAATCTCATTTAAATTAAAAATACAAATGTACAAGCATGGAACAGAAAGTAGATTTAGGAATAGGGTAGGGATGAGGTTATGAAAAGATAAGAGTTTAAGGAAACAGCATTCAAGATTCTGAATGATATATTCTAGGTATTATGTGTTGGATTTACACATCTATAAATATATTTCATTCACACTTAAACACATAAATAATAAATCATATATTAATAAAACCTAAGTTGAAAAAAGATCATTTAAATCAAATTAGCTTTAAGGAAATTTATGTTTAATCTTTTCAAATCGTAGATTTATCTTATATTAACATGAATATTATACAATCATTTTATAGTCAATGATTTCTCTATAAAATATTTAGTGCTTTATATTTTTGTAATATTTTTTAGTTTCGTGATGCCACATTTTCTCATCTGCTTGGTGAGTGTCTACTTATCACTTGGGAGATTTCTCTTTAAGCTGTAGAAAGGCTGTAGTTTATCTGATATTGATTTCCTGTTCAATTCACGACAATGTCTTCTACTTCTAAGCATGAAAGTGAAGGGACATTCTGAGTTTTCAAATGTCAAGGTTCTGTTTCAACAATAGCATTTATTATTCCATAAATACCCACTATATACATGCATGAGAAATAATACAGTCCATATCTACCTGCACATAGAATGCGATTAAAATATGGACTAATAGAGATGTTGGCTAGATGGTGAGTGAGAACATATACTGAATGAATGAGAATCAGTAATCTTTAAAATTGTATCCCCTTGATAATTAAACCTCATAAAATGTCAAGTAATACATATAAGGGTATATTTACAGTGCAAATTAGACTTGATGGATTTTTTTTGAAGATTGAACAAATCAGTGTGGAGGAATCTGGAAGAATTATTGAAAGTGATTAAATATGATGATAATACATTCTCTGCTATTCTCAATCGGGTAATGATATTTTAAAAAATAAAAGTAATACAATCAAGGGTACTTGTGGCAGAAAAATAGGAAATGTTATTTGTATTGTTCAAAGAAGCCATTTAAATTGAGAAATTGTAAATAAATGTGTAGATGTGAATCAAATAATAATTGTCATATATAGCACGTTTAACTCTTATTAATACTACAGAAGGGTTAATTTTAAATGCAGAGCCCACCTCCAGTAGAAAGATAGTAAATCAAGTAGAGATATAATTGCTATACCACAGTCAAAAACTCTGAACTAATATTGTTCCTATCTAAAAGCACTGCTGGGGCAGAAATGGAGAAAATACTTAGGGAAAGGTGGTCCAGTGACCAGCATAGCTTCGAATCCATCTTATTAGAGTCAAGGCCTGCCACTAATACTAATGCTATGATGGGGTTACAGGCAGGAGTCTAGCATGGCTGTTCTCCAAGAAGCCCTATAAACGGCTGACTGAAAGAGATGCAAATACTTACACCCAACCAATGGACTGAAGTCTGGGACCGCTATGGATGAATTAGAGAATGTCTGTAAGAAGGTAAGAATGAGGGCCACCCCATTAAAAGGCCAGCAGTCTCAACTAACCTAGACCCCTGAGATTTCTCAGACACTGAGTCACAAAGGAGGCAGCAAACACTATCAGTTCCAAGGCTCCTGATACATGTACAACATAGGATTGCCTGGTCTGGCCTAAATGGGAGAAGATGCATCTAACTCTGGAAAGACTTGTGTCCCTGTAAATTGGAAAGCTTTCCAGGGTGTGGTGGTGTAGGGGATGGGGATATCCTCTTAGAGAAGTGGCACGAGAAATGGGATGAAGAAATATCTTAGGGAAGACCAGGAGGAGGATAACAACTGAAGTGTAAAAAGATATTAAAAGCAATTTAAAAAAGAAGAAAATGATAGAACACATGGGAAAAAAAGCATATCATTGGGTTTTAAAAGAAAATCATTAAAAGCAATTTTTTAAAAAGCATGCATATTTTGATGACAATTGATGCTAACTTGTATTATTTTATGGAAAATGAATTAAATTTAATTACAACCAACAGAATTTTGAATAAGAAATATGTTATTCATACTCATGAAGGTCATTGTTTCCCTGGTAAGAACAAAAAAACTATTATAGAGAACCAGATATAAAGGAATGATTAGCACTATAGAGAACATGCAAATTTTATTCCCTTCCAAACATCTGGTATCATTGGAAAAAGTACATCTTTTAAGAGATTGAGGTGAGTGTTCACTGGATATTAAAAATAATCTATAAAGATAAACTCAATGCAGTAAAAAAAAAATCAACTCCCTAAAACAGTTCAAGGACAACTAAACACAGTCATTGAAATGGAATTCAACAGAAAAGCCCACACTTAGGTGCAGGTTTACCTGATTGGAAAGGGACATATAGTTTTCTCTGAGAGTGTATGTTTGCCAGAGTTTTGCATAAAATATCACATCTGAAAATACATGGGTAGCACTGATTAATCTTGAAAGTTTGATAATAAAATACAAAAATTGCTTCAGTAGGCAAGACAGATTGCACAAAGAATTGAGCGAGGAAAAAGTTCAAAATAACCAAAATACAATGTATGACACTCAAAGAATTAATAAAAATATGCTCCAGTTAAGAAGTTTCAAAGTGAAAAGTTTTCAGATATAGACTTAAACAGAAGGAAGATTTGGTTGCTTTGGTTCTGGGTCAGTTGACATCATGACTTGATGAAACAGTTAAACACATATAGGGAAAGTCAGAATCCCTATCCCAGTGATGCAATAACCAATAACTTAATCGTCACCTTGAAAGCAATATGTCAAACATTGTCAAGCTTAAGATCAATAATGTACTGTACAAGGACATTGGGTATTCATCATATTTAATCTACAGCAATGTTTTAGATATAGAGGGAGTAAATAAATATAATGTCCTTTTCTCTTTTTTCTACCAAAATACTCTAAGTTAGAGACAATAACATAAACTACACGGGGAATACACTTGGTTTGCAACAGAGAAATTCAGAATCTGTCTATCACCATTGATATCAACGTATTTGAAATTTAGATTTGAAAATAAAAAATTTCAATAACACTCGCACTATAAACACTAAAATGTCTTGGACTTCCAGATAAAACCTGATACACTAAAACTAATAGAAAAAAGTGGATAAGGACCTCAAACACATCTGCATAAGGGAGAACTTCCTGATGAGAATATCAATGTCTCAAGCTCTAAGATCAACAATTGACAAATGGATCCCATAAAATTGAAAATTTTCTGTAAGGCAAAGGACACTGTCAATAGGACAAAACGGTAACCTACATATTGGGAAAATACGTTTACCAACACAGCATCTGATAGAGAGCTAATATCCAATATATACAAAGACTTTAAGTTAGAAGCCAAGCAGCCAAATACCCTATGTAAAAACTGGGGTACAGTGCTAAAGAAAAAAATCTCAACTGAGGAATCTGGAATGGCCCAGAAGCACCTAAAGAAATGGTCAACATCCTTAGGGAAGCAAATCAAAATGTCCCTAAGATTCTACCTCATACCAGTCATCATATAGGTGGATTAATAATTCAGTATTTTACTTTGAAAAATTCACTTGCTTTATCAGTGTTGATAGTGTTTTAATAATAATGATAGAAATATCTAAACACTGCTGATAAAATAACATTCAATAGGCCTGCATCCATCTTGATTATATAGACACAGTATAGGGAGAGAAATATATACTCTTGTGGAAACAGGTTTGTTATGTAATATACAAGACTTTATAGAAACTTAGATACAATAATCCAATTTGTAATGAACATATGCAATGAAGAAAATAAAAACTAAAATGACTACCTAATAACATTTTGCAGCTCAGCATGTATTCATAAATAAGTGCCTACATTAATAATTTACTTTTCATTGTAAAACATTGGAAATACAGGATACTTGATAGGAAATAAACATCTTGCTATTTTCTTTATTACTCATAAGAGGAGGAATTAAAACACTTCTCTAGAATCTTCTCATTTTTATACCACAAAATATGGAAGAATATATATTCAAATTTTCAGGAGATTCAATTTTCAGAATATTTTACATAAAATCAATAAAAATGAATTACAAGCACCTTCTCTTTGACATCTAAGCCAAAGCTTGCCTACAATGAATATAGGTTATGGGAGCAATAACACATTTATTTCAGAAGATTTTCTTATTCAAAGAGTTCAAGTTACCCTGAAATCTTTCTCATCTACATCTGTTTATTGGAACTACTGCATCATATTCTCAATGCTACATTTTACAAGTAGGTATTCTTTATTAATGTAACATGACTTTCCTTATCATATAAACCTAGCATTCTACTGCAATTTTCTATTTCTTCTTTAGATTTCTGTGATTTCAACAACTTTTGGAATTATGACATATGTATTATTCGACCTAGATCTGTGTATCTTTTCAATAAATGTAACTGAAAATCAGGCCAGATATATTGAAGTTTGATGTTCAGGGACTGGGCATCCAGGCACATGGAAGAAGCATTAGCAAATCTATAAAAGAGCACTTTCTCTTAGGCTTTATGAAATAAACCAAAACCAGTGTTTTTATTACTTATCTCAGGAATATCACATGAATCCCTGTGATGGAAATTGTCCTATTAAGGGAATCTCTCTCAGAATAAGTTCAATAGTGTGATTCATTCATTCAGCATCTACCTGGATGGTGATTCAAAAAATGACAAATAGCAAGCTACACCATAAAATCAACTTAATTAGGAAAATGTCTGGCTGTAAAACATAAAATAAATATTAGTCATGTCCTAGAGTAGGACAGCCAGAAGGTTCATAGGATCATATCTATCATTCAGCACTCTAGAATTCTTTATGTGCATTTATGTATAAATGAAGGACACACTTACTGCTTGTCTAGATTCCCACTGTAATAATCATTCTTCACATAACCATGCTTTGTATAAATGGAAAAGAAACAATCAGCCTCTTTATCTCCTAAATAATTTTCATTGTCCTTTATTCTCCAAAAGCACATGGGGTCACTCAAAAGGCAAAAAATAAAGGAAAGCTTCAAAACCAAGAATAAAAGAATCAAAGAGAACATCTTTGCCATGTCATCAAGATAGGTGCCTGAGCAAAATGCACCATGAAGTGTCAGGAGGGCAGAAACTCACATATCAAATTTTCATGAATACATCCTGGTGTCACTTTTTATTACTGCAGTTACTATAGAAGTACACATGTATTTCTCCAAGAATTTATTTTTCAATTCACTGTTTACCTCTGGAGGATTCTGAAGCACATTTTGGCCTGGGGCTCTGCATCTGAGACACTGTGTCCAGGTAAAAAATAGGGGTAATAATTTTTGTCATGATTATTTTTCTCTGTATCACTTATGATTACATTCCTATAAACAGACATGTGGTCTCAGACATGATTCCATTTGGGAATATTTTCTCATAAGCTTAGTTCATCTATCTAGTTTTCTGATATCAAGTGCAATAGTTAACTATTGATTACACAGATTATTCCAATGAGTTTTACAAGAAATTACGTCGATGAATCCAAATGAACCCAATTGATCTCAGTAATAAAACGATTAATAAAATAAAGCAACAAATTTATGTGTCTTCAACACTTGCGGATATTAATTTTATATGGTTGCTTTCTCTCTGATTCATGTTTCTTGCATTTAGAATTTCGATTGAATAATATTAGATAAGGACAATGTAAGAATACATAATTTTAAAATAATTTTATTCATAGCTGTTAACAAAAACTGATTGCATGTGAAATCCAAGGCAAGCATTTTTTTTTATTATTTCATGGTTCATTAAAGGGCACGTGAAATGACAAGCAAAGAGTGTGCAGACTGTACTATGCACTGTATTAAGTGTCATCAAGTGTATTAACCTTAGCTGTGATGTTGAATAAGATATCCTGTCTTTTAAATGCAAGAGTGATTTCCATAAAAATGCATTAGGACAATTCGCAGATGTCTGGGAATATTTTCAGTTTGACTTACAATTTAAAGTCAGTTATAACCATTCTCTATTACTCATGATCTGTGGTGATTTCCTTTATGGGAAGTTTTCTGGTGGATATACAGAAATATTATATAGCACAAATTATAGCTGCCAAGAAAAATTGTCAAAGTTCATCCTACAAGGCAGAACATAACTTCATGGTAGGTGACTGGGCATGTTACTCAGTGATCATGCTTACAATTAATATCATTTGTAAGAATATATTTTGAAAAATATATTTTTATTGCCATTAATATGCTTTAGGTATTTTTGTAGTTTTTAAATTATATTGCATGGACAGTTATGTCATATGTTAAAAACTTTTATATTCTGCATTTTAGTTCTCTTATACTCTTTAGTTTTACAAGTCATTTTGAATATAATTACACCATTCTCTAATTTTTTTATTCCTACATTCACTATCCATCCAGCTGTATGTCATTTATTCTTTTAAGCATTTCAAGATTACTTTTGCTGGCAAAATCATTTTGGAACAATGGATTTTCCAAAGAAGTATCTTATAAGTCAACTTATCATGGTATGTGCTCTCATTTAATTTTATTTTTATTTGTCCTTTTCCAGGAGCTAAAATCCCAGTTATCTAATACTGGGATGTGGGAATTGTGTGCCCATTTCTCATCTTCATATTAGGATGCATATGTCTTGCAAGTTATTATATTTGTTAACTTCAGTCCCTGGGAGTGAGAGCCTTCTCTACTGTGTTCAGAGCACTGTGTTTCCTTCTAGAAATCTACTACTTCTGGCTTTTCAAATTAATGCAATAAATCCTTCTGCCCTGAGGAACATGTATTATATTTGGTACTGTCAGTCTTACATACATAGTTTGTAGTTTCCAATTTGTCCCATGCATTTTAATAGTAATATAAAAATCAAATAATCAAATACAAAAGTTTGCCAGATATGTGTTGATAGCTCCTTTGCATGATGCACATAGTTTAATAAATTTGAATATATTTAAATGTATTCTGACTTAGCTGCAAAATAGCTTTTGGATTTTCTTCTTTTGCCTATGCCTTTTCTAGCCTGAACCTTACTTGAATGAAGAATGAAGCTCAAATATTCATTGCACATATGTATGCTTGTGGGAAGCCATTAGAGATCCTCACTTAGGCCTGGAGGGCTGACAGGGCAAAGGTCCTGAGTAAAACAGAGAAGAGCCTCTCCCTGACTGCCGGTGGAAAGAAGACCAAGTCCGGAGATAACTGTGGGGTGCTTCAGACAATTCAAACACCAGATCTCTCCACCAGAAGGTCCTTATCTCTTCCTGCTGATACTGCTAAGATTGCCCTTCCCTCCTTTGTTCTTGCCTTGAGAAGAATTCTTCTTCTGAGAGCATAAAACCTGTGTACCCCAGAACATTAAACGAGACCTCAACATTTGAACCCCCACTGCTTGGTCTCTTTTATCTCTCCCCCCTCCCCCACCACTTTTGACCCTCAGGTAGTACCCCTTCAGGACCCTGGAATAACTGGACCTGCCAGACAGATCATAGTGGCGCCTAAACAGGGACACGAAGTATGGGTCAACTACCAGAAGATGGAGGAGAAACCCTGGGAAGAGGATTCAAAGACCCCACAGACCGTATCACTCATGCTTTGCTGGAGGGGCAGGTGAGTGTCCGAACAATTGTCGTTCAATTGTTATGGGGAAGCAACTATCAAAAGAAGCATGTTTTATAAGAGAAATCAAGCAATCACTCAGGAAGAGAGGAATAAGAGTTAAGGAAAAAGATTTAATTAAGTTCTTTTATTTTATTGATAAAAATGCCCTTGGTTGGTTTCAAGTGGACCTGACATTCACCCGCTAACATGGAATAGGGTTGGTAAAGAGATTAATAGGATTTTGAAAACAGATGAACCAGTGTCTGATGCATATTTTAGTTACTGGGGCCTTATACGGGACATAATAATTGATGCTGAGAATGGAGGAGAAAGTGCCCATCTGTTAGCTGTTGCTGGTGACTTTCTGCAAGCCTCAAGACTCCCATCACACAAAAGCGAAAGTGGCGAAGAAGAGCCGCGCTCTCCATGTCCCTCTGTGATTGTACATATTCCTGAGGACATGGAGGACCCTCCTCCAAAGATTACACAATCCCTAGAGGATCCCAAAATTCCTAGAAGTATATACCCTTCTCTTAAGGAGTTTTCAAAAGGCCAAAATGAAACTAAAAACAAGCACTGCCTGTGCTGCTTCTCAGACCTAAAATTAGACCCAGCCTTCCAGGCTGAGTTAGAGGAGGAAGCTGACAAGTATGAAGAGGAGAGGTATGGTGACAGACCCCGAGAACCCCGAGACTTTTTCACTCAAAGACCCGGATTTGCTTGGTCCCCGCCATACCTACCTCAGATGCCGTTGGCCCCTCTTGCACCTCTGCTGATCACAGTGGTTGAAGGACTAACCCAAACAAAAGATATGCTCCAGGCACAAATTACCAGGCTCAGGAAGGTCTTGTATTTACAATAAGAATTAGGAGACCTTTCTTTAGAAATTCATAACTAACAAGAAACTATAAGAAAGGAACATGATTCCCCTTACAAGAGACTGCCCAGCTCCTTGAAACATCAGTCTAAACTAGCCTTCCCAATCATGAACAGGGAACATGCTAAGCAAACCAGAGATAAACCGGAGACAGACAGCACTGGTCTTAGTCAAAGGGGAGACAGTGATGAGGATCAAGAAACTGCGGGAAAACAAGACTATGATGACGTTACCGAGGACTCTGAGGGAGAAGAATCTGACCAAAAACTATGACACCTTGTGCCCCATTTCCAAAAAACTTAAATTTAAGAGTATTAAGGAATTGCATTCAGTTGTAGATAACTACGGCATGAGTGCACCCTTTACCATGTCCATTTTAGAAGGGCTTGCAGGGTCTGGATATCTTTTTTTTCTTTTTTTTTTAATTTTAATTTTTTTAATATTTTTATTTTCTATATTCTTTGTTTACATTCCAAATGATTTCCCCTATCCCGGATCCCCCCTCCGATATGGCCCATAAACCTTCTTCTCTCCATCCCTTCTCCAATCACCTCCCTCCTTTTTCTCTGTCCTTATATTCCCTTCCAATGTTAGATCAATTTTTCCAGGATCAGGACCCTCTCCATATTCTTCATGGGAGTCATTTGTTATGCAGTTTGTTCCTTGGGTATTCAGGGCTTCTGGGCTAATTAATATCCTCTTATCAGAGATTGCATTCCATGGGTATTCTTTTGTGATTGGGTTACCTCACTTAGGATGATATTTTCCAGATCAAACCATTTGCCTAAAAATTTTGTGAATTCATTGTTTCTAATTGCTGAGTAGTATTCCATTGTGTAAATATACATTTTCTGTATCCATTCCTCCTTTGAGGGGCATCTGGGTTCTTTCCAGCTTCTGGCTATTATAAATAAGGCTGCTATGAACATAATGGCGCATGTGCCTTTATTGCATGCCGGGGAATCCTTTGGGTATATGCCCAGGAGAGGTATAGCAGGGTCCTCTGGAAGTCTCATGTCCAGTTTTCTGAGGAAACAACACACTGATTTCCACAGTGGTTGTACCATCTTACAGCCCCACCAGCAGTGGAGGAGTGTTCCTCTTTCTCCACATCCTCACCAATACCTTCTGTCTCCTGAGTTTTTGACCTTAGCCATTCTGACTGGTGTAAGGTGAAATCTCAGGGTTGTTTTGATCAGCATTTCCCTAATGACTAATGCTGTTGAGCACTTCTTAAGGTGCCTCCCGGCCATCCGAATTTCTTCAGGTGAAAGTTCTTTGTTTAGATCTGTACCCCATTTTTAATATGGTTATTTGGTTCCCTGGGGTCTAACTTCTGGAGTTCTTTGTATATATTGGATATTAGCCCTCTATCAGATGTGTGGTTGGTGAATATCCTTTCCCAATTTGATGGTTGCCATTTTGTCCTTTTAACAGTGTCCTTTGCCTTACAGAAACTTTGTAATTTTATGAGGTCCCACTTGTCAATTCTTGATCTTAAAGCATAAGCTATTGGTGATCTGTTCAGGAACTTTTCCCGTGTGCCCATGTCCTCAAGGTCGTCCCCGGTTTCTTTTCTATTAGTTTCAGTGTGTCTAGTTTTACATGGAGATCCTTGATCCACTTGGAGTGAAGTTTAGTACATGGAGATAAGAATGGATCAATTCACATTCTTCTGCATGCTGAACTCCAATTGATCAAGCACCATTTGTTGAAAAGGCTATCTTTTTTCCACTGGATGTTTTTGGCTCCTTTGTCAAAGATCAAGTGACCATAGGTGTGCGGATTCATTTCTAGATCTTCAGTTCTATTCCATTGGTCCACTTGTTTGTCACTGTGCCAATACCATGCAGTTTTTAACACTATTGCCCTGTAGTATTGATTGAAGTCAGGGATACTGATTCCCCCAGAATTTCTTTTGTTGTTGAGAATAGTTTTAGCTATCCTGGGTTTCTTGTTATTCCAAATGAATTTGAGAATTGCTTTTTCTAACTCTGTGAAGAACTGAGTTGGGATTTTGATGGGGATTGCATTGAATCTGTAGATCGCTTTTGGCAAGCTGGCCATTTTAACTATATTAATCCTGCAGATCCACAAAAATGGCAGATTTTTCCATTTTCTGAGGTCTTCTTTGATTTCCTTCTTCAGAGACCTGAAGTTCTTGTCATACAGATCTTTCACTTGTTTGGTTAGAGTCACACCAAGATACTTTATATTGTTTGTGGCTATTGTGAAGGGTGTCATTTCCCTAACTTCTTTCTCAGCCTGCTTATCCTTTGAGTATAGGAAGGAAACTGATTTGCTTGAGCTGATTTTATAGCCATCCACTTTGCTGAAGTTGTTTATCAGCTGTAGGAGTACTCTGGTGGAGGTTTTCGGGTCACTTAAGTATACTATCATGTCATCAGCAAATAGTGATAATTTGACTTCTTCCTTTCCAATTTGTATCTTTTTCACCTCCTTATGTTGTCTAATTACTCTAGCTAGAACGTCAAGTACCATATTAAAAAGATGTGGAGAGAGAGGACAGCCTTGTCTAGTCCCTGATTTTAGTGGGATTGCTTCAAGTTTCTCTCCTTTTAGTTTGATGTTGGCTACCGGTTTGCTTTATATTGCTTTAACGATGTTTAGGTATTGGCCTTGAATTCCTGTTCTTTCCAATACTTTTAGCATGAAAGGATGCTAAATTTTGTTAAATGCTTTTTCTGGAGCTAATGAGATGTTTATATGTTTTTTTCTTTGAGTTTGTTTATGTAGTGAATAGCATTGATGGATTTCCTTATATTGAACCATCCCTGCATCCCTGGGATGAAGCCTACTTGATCATGGTGGATGATCATTTTGATGTGTTCTTGGAATAGGTTGGCAAGGATTTTATTAAGTACTTTTGTATCAATATTCATAAGAGATATTGGCATGAAGTTCTCTCTCTTTGTTGGATCTTTGTGTAGTTTTGATATCAGCATAACTGTGGCTTCATAGAACGAGTTGGGTAAAGTTCCTTCTGTTTCTATTTTGTAGAATAGTTTGAAGAGTATTGGTGTTAGGTCTTCTATGAAGGTTTGATAGAACTCTGCAATGAAGCCATCTGGTCCCGTGCTTTTTTTGCTTGGGAGACTTTCTATGACCCTTTTTATTTATTCGGGTGTTATGGGACTGTTTAGATGATCTATTTGATCCTGATTTAGTTTTGGTGTCAGTTATCTGTCTAGGAAACTGTCCATTTCCTCCAGATTCTCCAGTATTGTTGAGTATAGGCTTTTGTAGTAGGATCTAATGATCTTTTTAATTTCCTCAGTTTCTGATGTTATATCACTGTTATCATTTCTAAGTTTGTTAATCTGGATACTGTCTCTGTGCCCTTTGGTTAGTCTGGCTAAGGGTTTATCTATCTTGTTGATTTTCTCAAAGAACCCGCTCCTGGTTTTGTTGATTCTTTGTATGGTTCCCTTTGTTTCTACTTGATTGATTTCAGCCCTGAGTTTGATGATTTTCTCCCTTGTACTCCTCCTGGGTGAAAAAGCTTCTTTTTGTTCCAGGGCTTTCAGGTGTGTCATTAAGCTGTTAGTGTATGATCTCTCCATTTTCTTTTTGGAGGCACTCAGGGCTATGAGTTTTCCTCCTAGCACTGCTTTCATTGTGTCCCATAGATTTGGGTATGTTGTGTCTTCATTGTCATTAAGTTCGAAAAATTATTTAATTTCTTTCTTTATTTCTTCCTTGACCAATATATCATTGAGTAGAATATTTTTCAGTTTCCACGTGTATGTGGGTTTTCTGTTGTTTTTGTTGCTGTTGAAGACCACTTTTACTCCATAGTGATCTGATAGGAGGCATGGGATTAGTTCGATCTTCTTATATTTGTTGAGGTCTGTCTTGTGACAAATTATATGGTCGATTTTGGAGAAGGTACCATGAGGTGCTGAGAAAAAGGTATATTCTTTTGCTGTAGGATAGAATGTTTTATATATATATATATATATATATATATATATATATATATATATATATATATCTGTTAAATCTAATTGGTCCAAAGCTTCAAGTAGTTTCATTATGTCCCTGTTTAGTTTCTGTTTCCCTGATCGGTCCATTGAGGAAAGTGCAGTGTTGAAGTCACCCACAATTATTGTTTTATGTGCAATGTGTCCTTTGAGCTTTAATCAAGTTAGTTTTATGAATGAGGGTGCCCTTGCGTTTGGAGCATAGATGTTCCGGATTGAGAGTTCTTCTTGTTGTATTTTTACTTTGCCCAGCAAGAAGTGTCCCTCGGAGTCTCTTTTGATGACTTTGGGTTGAAAGTCAATTTTATCTGATATTAAAATGGCTACTCTAGCTTGTTTCCTGAGACCATTTGCTTGTAAAATTGTCTTCCAGCCTTTTACTCTAAGGTAGTGTTTGTCTTTGACCCTGAGGTGTGTTTCCTGTATGCAGCAAAATGTAGGGTCCTGTTTACTTATCCAGTCGGTTAGTCTATGTCTTTTTATTGGGGCATTGAGTCCATTCATGTTAAGAGATATTAAGGAATAGTGATTTTTACTTCCTGTCATTTTTGATGTTATTTTTTTAAGTGATTGGTTACCTTCTTTTGGGTTTGATGAAAGGTTACTATCTTGCTTTTTCCAGGCTGAAGTTTCCCTCCTTGTATTTCTGTTTTCCTCCTATTATCCTTTGTAGGGCTGGGTTTGTGGATAGATATTGGGTAAACTTGGTTTTGTCATGGAATATCTTAGTTTCTCCATTTATGGTGCTTGAGAGTTTTGCTGGATATAGTAGTTTTGGCTGGATTTGTGTTCTCTTGGAGTCTGCATGAGATCTGCCCAGGATCTTCTAGCCTTCATAGTCTCAGGTGAAAAGTCTGCTGTGATTCCGATAGGTCTTCCTTTATATGTTACTTAGCCTTTTTCTCTTACTGCCTTTAATATTCTTTCTTTGTTTAGTACATTTGGTGTTTTGATTATTATGTGATGGGAAGTATTTCTGTTCTGGTCCAGTCTAGAGTTCTGTAGGCTTCTTGTATATTCATGGGCATCTCTCTCTTTAGGTTAGGGATGTTTTCTTCCATAATTTTATTGAAGATATTTGGTGTCCCTTTAAGTTGTAAATCTTCACTCTCATCTATGCCTATAATCCTTAGGTTTGGTCTTCTCATTGTGTCCTGGATTTCCTGGATATTTTGGGTTACAAACTTTTTGCATTTTGCATTTTCTTACTGTTGAGTCCATGGTTTCTATGGTATCTTCAGCATCTGAGATTCTTTCTTCTATCTCTTATATTCTGTTGTTGATATTTGCAACTATGTCCCCTGATTTCTTCCCAAGGCTTTCTATCTCCAAAGTTGTCTCCCTTCGAGTCTTCTTAGTTGTTTCTATTTCTGATTTTAGATCCTGGATGGTTTTGCTTAGCTCCTTCACTTGCTTGTTTGTGCTTTCCTGTAATTCTTTAAGAGATTTTTGTGTTTCCTCTTTCATGACCTCAGCCTGTTGACCAAAGTTCTCCTGTATTTCTTTAAGTGTTTTTTGTGTTTCCTCCTTATTGGCTTTTGTGTTCTCCTGAATTTCTTTCAATGATTTTTGTGTTTCCCTTGTAGGGGCTCCTAACTTTTGATCCATTTTCTCCTGAATTTCTTTAAGTATGTCCTTCATGTGTTCCTGTACCAGCATCATGACCAGTGATTTTAAATCCAAATCTTGTTTTAGTGGTGTGATGGGGTATCCAGGGCATGCTGGTAAAGGAGAATTGGGTTCAGATGTTGCCATATTTCCTTGATTTCTGTTAGTGACGTTCCTGCGTTTGCCTTTTGCCATCTAGTTCTCACTGGTGTTAGTTGGTCTTGTCAATGCTGGACTCACCAGTGCAAGCTGCCTCTTCTCAGGTGGCCTCGGGTGCACAGCTTACCTCCTGCACTGCCTGGAGACAGGGTGCTGTTGCCCAGGCTGTTCAGATCCCGAAGCAGACAAGTGAAGGCTCCCGCTGGGGCCTGCTGAATTCACCAGAGCACACTGACTCTTCCTAACCAGCCTCCCGAAGCCCCTCTTGCCTCTTCAAGTAACTGGAAATGTGTCCTTTCAGCCCAGGCTGATCTGGATCCGGAAGCGGACAGATCTGAGGGCTGCCACCAGAGGCCTCATGACTTGAACCTAAGCTCCATGCCACAGGAGCAAGCTGTAAGCTCCCAGACTGCCTTCGAGTGCACACCAGGTCTCCTGCACTTTCTGGAGAATGAGTGCTGTGACCCAGGCTGTTCAGATCCTGAAGCAGACACCTGAAGGCTCCTGCTGGGACCCTCGCTGGATTCATCAGAGCACACTGACTTCTCCCAGCCGGCCTCCTGGAAGCCCCTCTTGCCTCTTGCAGGACGTGGAGATGTGGCATTGCACCCAGGCTGATCTGGATCTGAAAGCGGAGAGGGGTCTGGATATCTTATACCTAGTGAATGGATTAAAGTGCTGCTATCCGTCCTTAGCAGAGGACAATACTTAACTCGAAAATCAGAATTCATTGACAGAGCAGAGAACTTTGCTGCTAGACATAGAAAAAACCCCTTGAGTAAAACTGCCTCCTGGACAGCAGATTAGCTGTGTGGAAGGGGTGCATTCACCTCCGAGGAAAAGCAACGGGGGCTATCCCCTGGTATCCTCTGCTCAGACAGTGCAAGCCACCTTGTCTGCTTGGAGAGCAGTCCCCGCCGCAGGGGCAGGAAGTACCCCCTTAACCAAAATAATTCAGGGAGCCCAAGAACACTATGCTCAATTTGTGGGGAGATTGCAGGAAGCAGCAGAAAGGATCCTAGGACAAAATGAAAGCAAAGGGCTTCTTGTCAGACAGGTCTCCCTTGAGAACACCAACCCGGCATGCAGAGCCACGTTAAGGGGCAAAACTAAGGACCTTGATATCTCAGGAATGATTAGGCTCTGTAATGAGGTGGACCACTTTACACAGCAGGTATCTAAATCCATTAGTTTGGCCGTTGGGGCTGTCTATCAAAAGACAGGAGACCCCAATCGCCCCAGGAGCAAGACATGTTTTCAATTTGGACAGCCCGGTCATTTTGCTAGAGAATTCAGCGCTCCTAGGCAGACACCCGATCCCACCCTTGGCCAAGGGACCATAAAAACTGCCCTGCTGGGAATCTGTCCTCACTGTAAAAAAGCCATGTACTGGGCTAAGGAATGCAGGCCTAGGACTGATGCCCATGGGCAAGCCCTTGCTGCAGTCCTGGGAAATGGGCCGAGGGCCCCACATTGGGACTCTTACTTTCAGGCCACAGTATATCCCCAAATATAGGAGCAGACACCAGTGCCGATGCCTTATCTAGGGCAACACAGGGAGCACAGGATTAGACCTATGTTCATCTATCACCCAGGTTATAACCCCCGAGGAAGGGTCGGTTATTATAGAATCTGGAAAGAATGGGCCCCCACCTTCTGGTATGTTTTTCTTGATAATTGGATGACCTTCAAGCTCCCTTCAAGGCCTTATTATACTCCCTTCTATAATAGATGCTGTCTATTCAGCAAAGATCAAGTTTCTTGCCACTGCCACAAGGGGCCCACTAACACTCAGAGCCAGAGAACGCTTTGCACAAGCGTTCCTTTGAAAGGACATTTTCCCCACAAAAGAGAAGGGCGTGGCTCTTCCTCCCCTGGTTCTTCTGATATCTACTGGATTCAGAAGCTGACTGAGGAGAGGCCCATGATGACGCTATGGCTAGATGGCAAACAGTTTCAGGGCCTATTGGATACTGGGGCCCATACAACAGTGCTTTCCTCTGAAGGCACTGGCCTTCAGTTTGGCCTCTTGAGGCCACGACCACAACTATAAAGGGAATACGACAATCACAAGATACATTACAAAGTTCAAAGCTTCTAACGTGGAAGGATAAGGAGAAGAATACAGGAACAGTTAGGCCATTTGTAGTACCTGAACTCCCTGTTAACCTTTGGGGGAGAGATATTCTATCCCAAATGGGGATGATGATGTGCAGTCCTAACAAAATTATTACAAATCAAATGTTAAAAATGAGGTTCCTCCCTGGAAAAGGATTGGGTAAATATGAACAAGGAATAGCAGAACCCCTGGCTCCCACCCCTAATACAGATAAGAAGGGCTTGGGTGCAGACCTTTTTTCATAAAGACTGCTGATCCCCCTGCACTCCAGGCTGATAAAATATCTTGGAAATCAAATGACTCAGTCTGGATCAATCAGTGGTCCATGCCTAAAGAAAAGGTTCAGGCTGCCCTAAGGTTCGTACAGGAACAATTATTGCTGGGGCACCTTGAACCCTCTACCTCCCCATGAAACACTCCCATATTTGCCATAAAAAAGAAAAATGGCAACTGGAGGTTATTACAAGACCTCCGAGAGGTCAACAAAACCATGATCTCCATGGGGGTGCTACAGTCTGGGTTGCCCTCCCCAATAGCTATTTCCAAAGGCTTTCATAAAATAGGAATTGAAAAACTGCTTTTTCTCCATCCCCCTTCATTCTGAGGATTACGCTCATTTTGCCTTTTCTATCTCTATTACTAACCATGCAGGTCCCAATCCCTGCTTTCAATGGCGTGTATGACCACAAGGAATGACTAATAATCCTACCCTGTTCCAACATTATGTGGCACACACTATAGATCCAATAAGAATACACTGTCCAATGGCCTATATCATCCACTACACAGATGATGTACTGGTTTCATCAGCTAATCTATCAGAAACCAAAAAAATAGCCCAAGAATTGGTTCTTGCCTTACAACAGAGAGGCATTGTTATAGCTCCCGAGAAAATTCAGACACAGTTTCCCTTCTTGTTTCTGGGATTTCAACTAGGACACATCACTGTCTTCTCTCAAAAGTTAACAATCAGAAGATCGCAATTGCAGACCTTAAATGATTTTCAAAAACTTTTAGGTGACATTAACTGGCTCAGACCATATCTTAAGCTGACCACTGGCAATCTTAAACCCCTCTTTGATATTCTGAAAGGCAGTGCTGATCCTCTCTCCCCTAGAGTTTTGACCCCGGAGGCTGAAAGTTCTTTACAATTAGTGGAGCAGACTATTAGCCAACAATTTATAGGATATTTGACCCATCCAAAAATCATTTTTTAATTATTTTCACAACGTTTACACCAACAGGCCTTCTATGGCAGAGTGGACAGCCACTTATGTGGGTTCACCTACCAGTTACTCACCCTAAAATACTCTGTACTTACCCTTCCTTAGTTTGCCGGGCCATATTTCTCAGGCTCAGAACAGCTGTCCGCTATTTTGGCCGCGATCCAGAGATAATTATTTCACCCTATTCCCAAGAGCAGCTTGTTTGGCTACAACAGAGAGATGATGAATGGACTGTTTCATTGTCCAGCTATCAAGGGAAGTATGATACCCACCTACCAGGTGACAAACTAATGCAATTTCTCCATAACACCCCTTTTGTTTTTCCAAAAGTTACATGATTAAAACCTATAAGGGATGTTTTAACTGTCTTTATAGATGGATGAAAAAGTGGAAGGGATTCCTTTGTCATTGGAAATCGGGCCTCTCATATTAATATGCCCTATGCCTCTGCTCAATTAATAGAATTACGAGGCGCCCTTGAGATATTTAAAACAATTGATAAGAGTTTTAATCTTTATTCAGATAGCCATTATGTAGTCAGAGCTCTCCAAGTTCTTGAAGTTGTCCCCATTATATAGGCTTTGTCACCAGCCTTCTCGTTGTCTTTCGAGATACACCAGCATATAAGGGCTCGAACGAGCCCATTCTTTGTAAGACACATAAGAGCCCATACAAACTTACCTGGTCCTCTAACTAAGGGAAATGATTTGGCTGATAAAGCTTCCTGCTTAGTAGTATTGGCCTCCCTCATCAATTCACTTCGAGAGGCTCAAATGGCTCATTCCCTTCATCACCTAAATGCTCAAACATTAAGACTTAGATATAAAATAACTTGGGAACAGGCTAGACAAATTGTAAAAGGCTGTAAAAATTGTCTACATTACTTCCTGAGCCGCATCTGGGAGTCAATCCCAGGGGCCTTGTCCCCAGAGAACTTTGGCAAATGGATGTTACTCATGTCTCCT
Organism: Apodemus sylvaticus; assembly: GCF_947179515.1. Classification (NCBI taxonomy): domain Eukaryota; kingdom Metazoa; phylum Chordata; class Mammalia; order Rodentia; family Muridae; genus Apodemus; species Apodemus sylvaticus. The sequence continues at coordinate 120,940,293 of NC_067472.1, forward strand.
CTTTTGGAAAACTTAAATTTGTACATGTGACTGTTGAAACCTTTAGTGGATTTTTATGAGCCTCTGTGGGAGAGGCCACAAAAAACGTTATTTCTCATATGTTATTTACCTTCTCTGTTATGGGCCAACCCAAAATACTTAAAACAAACAATGGACCTGGTTATACCTGCCAAAAATTTAAGCAACTTTTTTCTCAAATACAGATAAAACATATTACAGGCATCCCATACAATACCCAGGGTGAAGGGACTGTTGAACGTGCCAATCAAACACTTAAAAATACCCTTTTAAAGCTCACACTCAGGAAACACTTTATTCCTTTAAAGATGATGTTAAGCTCCTATTATCCTATGCCCTGTTTGTTTTAAATTTTTTAACTCTAGACAAGCAAGGGTGCTCCACCACTGATGGCCTATGGCATCCCACAACAAATATGGATTATGCCCAAGCCCTGTGGAAAGACCCCCTATCAGGAAGATGGCAGGGGCCAGACCCTGTTATCAACTGGGGAAAAGGGTCTGCCTATATTTATAATTCTAAAGAAGGGGGAGCCAGATGGCTCCCTGAAAGATTGATAAAGCTGTATAAAAAATTCCAGGGTGGCGCCTGAGAACAAAATAATTTTATTTTTTAGAAAATGGTCTGCTGCTGGATTGGGGTGTGCCTTCTCCTCCTACCATTGATGAACAACGGAGCAATGTCACCCTACTGGATTTTCAACTACACCTGGATTTTCCGTAATGAGGCTGGTGATGTAGTCAAAGCTTCTTCCACACTTGGGGGATCTCCTCATTGGGAACCCCTGTGTGTAGATTTATGCCAATTGGCCCTGGGGGCTAGAATGGCCTGGGGTACCTCCAGTCACTACATGCCACAAACTACACTGGTCAACAACCTGGAAGGTGATAGAATTGCCCCTGGGTGTCAGAATAAATGGGCCAAATTTTCTTTGCCATTACACCTAACTATGTTTGCACTGGAGGCCACCGAGGTCGATCCTTAGGACAGAAATGTGCTTACCATGACAAATACTTTTGCGCCTCTTGAGGCTATGAGACCACGGGTGACACCTATTGAAATCCCTCCTCTTCTTGGGACCTCATTCAGGTCAAGAGATATAACCCTCCACAAGGCCAAACCTACGACCAGTGGAGAGGGAACCCCTACTCAGGAGTGCCCACCCCTTACTTCCCACAATGTGAGTCCTGGTGTAATACCTTACAAATAACCTTTACAGGCCAGGGAAAGAAATTTGCCTGGGAGGCTTCACGAGAAGCTGAGTGGGGCCTATATACCTATAGAGCAGGCAGACACCCATGTCCTTCCTTTAAATTGCAGGTGGAAAAGACATTACCTTATATGCATTAAGCCTCCATTGGACCTAATCATCAATTACTTAATTTTGCCCCCTCATCACCCAGAGGAGCCTCAGAGCCTAGGAATCCATCAGCCACATGCACTTAACATAATCCTTCCTTGACTACTTTGTTCCAACCTACCATCCCCTGGGGCCCCATGCTGTCATCTCGGGTAATTCTTTCCATCCTTAATGCATCTGCCTCTGCTTTGCTCCTTAAGGAACAAGAGGCTAATTCATCTAAATATGTAGAATGCTGGATATGTTTTTCAGCCTCTCCTCCATTCTATGAGGTGTTGCTCTTTCTGGAAATTTTACATATACCAATGATTCTGAGGATTTAAATGAAAATTTCTTAGGATTTATACCTCACAGAGGTATCCAGGGTAGGAAGCTGCATTCTGGGAGAACATATGCTCCCCCCTCAAAAATTGTTAGAGATATGCAACCATACCATAACTATTGACAATCATTATGAGTATTTGCTAGCACCAAATTATACCTATTTGGCATGTTCCTCAGGATTGACTGCCTATATTAAAATATCTGAATTCACACAGCGTCACGATTATTGCCTGCTGGTACAAATACTTCCAAGACTTAGCACTCATGAGCCATGAGACCTTTTAAACTTCTGGGATGATAATGCTGAGATACTCCATAGGGGGAAGAGAGAACCTATTACAGCTATCACCCTTGCTGTTATTCTGGGATTAGGGGCAGCCGGAACAGGCACAGGCATCTCCTCACTTGTTACCTCTCAACAAAATCGACCACAATATCTTTTACTCACTGCTGCCATTGATAAGGACCTGGCCAAACTCAGAGATGGTTTAGCCAATTTAAAAGATTCCGTTGCCTCCTTATCAGAAGTAGTATTACAGAACAGGAGAGGTCTTGATTTGCTCTTCCTGAAGGAGGGAGGATTTTATGCAGCCTTAAGGGAAGAACTCTGTGTTTATGGAAATAAGACAGGACTGGTAGATGACAGCCTGAGGAGAGTAAAGGAGAGTCTAGAGAAATGCAGAAGGGAAGAAGAACAACAGGAGTCTTGCTATAAAAATTGTTTCTCCACATCCCCGTGGCTTTCCACCCTACTACCTTCTATTCTAGGATCCTTCTTAGGGTTATTATTGTTAATCTCCTTTGGTCCTTGGGCTTTTCAACTATTAACCCGCTTCATTAAATCACAAATATATTCTACCCTACCCAAGAATTATGTCTCGGTATAGTATCATCAGCTGGACACAGGAGAAATGATGGACCCCGGGAGACGAGAAGGCTAGGCAGAAACAACTGCAGCACCTGCCACAGAGAGGCTCAATTTCAATAAGCTCCTTTTGTGAGACTCTGTCTTGCTCCCACTTATTCAACCCTGGGCTTATCTGAAGGGGGAGCTGACCCAAGGTAGCCGTCTTAAAGACGGGCAACTTCCTCCATCCCCTGACCAACCTAAGTCACGGGGCCTTGAAGATGGCAAGGTAACCCTACGACGGGTAAGGCTGAGGGATAGAGAGGTCGATCCTAAGACAAGAGATGGCTACACATTTTTGGTCTGGCCCCCTTGCCCAGTATTTCCGATCAGACCTTTCCACTTTTAATATAAGGAATGGGAGGAAATGTGGGAAGCCATTAGAGATCCTCACTTTGGCCCGGAGGGCTGATAGGGCAAAGGTCCTGAGTAAAACAAAGAAGAGCCTCTCCCTGATTGCTGGTGGAAGGAAGTCCTGAGATAACTGCGGGGTGCTCCAGACAATGCAAACACCAGATGTCTCCACTGGAGGATACTTAGCTCTTTCTGCTGATACTGCTAAGATTTCTCTTCCCTCCTTTGTTCTTGCCTTGAGAAGAACTCTTCCTCTGAGAGCTTAAAATCTGTGTACCCCAGAACATTAAACAAGACCTCGACATTTGAACCCCCACTGCCTGGTCTCCTTTCTCTCACCCCCCTTTTGATCCTCAGGTAGTACCCCTTCGGGACCCTGGAATAACTGGACCTGCCTGACAGGTCATATGCTCAATAATGTTCCATCTTACTTTTAATGGTCTTCATTTTGTATAAAAAAATTCATAACTGTATCCATTCTCTGCATTCATATATATTAGCATGTGTATGCTGAAGTTAGTTATTCATATATAATGTTGGCTTCAATCTACTATCCATTCAATAAAACTGCTTTCCACATGTGAAGTCCTCAGTCTTGAAAGATAAGCTTCTCAATAACAGAATCATTTTCTGAGGTCCTAACATTTTCCATTTTTTTTTTTGTTTAAAAAGTATACTTTAATAGTAGATGTTATATTCATACAAATAGTGAGAGGAAATTTCTTTGTCAGTAGATATGCTAAGGTATTCTAATTTAAAACAAGGCTTGGAAGCATGCTGTGCTCAGAGAATGGATAAGATTATCAATATGATGGGTCTAAGATAAACTTAGTAAATTCTCACTGTCACCTCTATCAACATATGAAAACATAATTTAGAGAGTTCTGAATAGTTTTCTATAAACTTGTGCCAACTCGGTTTTGACTACCCATGTACCTTATATAGATTTAAAATCCGAAGAAAAATCTTCTAGTTTATAATTATTCTTTGGAAATGAGGAAATGTCTTATTCTATAAAGTGTTTGCCACACAAGCACAAGGACACATTTTGCAAATTTAGATACCATAAAAATTCAGTAGAAGCAGAATTTTCTTTTTAGTGATAGTTAAAATTACATATACTCAAAATCAGTCAATGAGAAAAGAATTAAATACTCAAACTGGCCTCCTAAATCTCATTCAAAGTACTACAAAAGGCTCAATGATTATGAAGAAATAGGTAGGAGATATTCTATAAGATCAAACCTTGTTGATGACTGCACTGAATTTGGATTGTTTCAATTATGAAATCAAAGTTGTGTAAAAACTCCACACTAGACCTATTCCAGAAGAAGCCATACAAAAATCTACTTGTAGGTTGAGTAAAACACAAACCCACCCATGGCTGTGAATCTTCTTGTAATAACTAATGAATGAAGAGTCAGAGTCAGTTTTCTTAACTATATTTTGACTCAATTACTAGAAAAAATATATAGAATAACATCAATACAACCTGATAATTTAAAAGAAATGATGAAACAAAGATCTGTGAACATGTAAAGCTGATAGAAATTGAAGGAACTGGAGACTTTAAATATTGCAAAAAATTATGTCTGAATTATCAGGATTTAAAATAGATGTTATAATAATTCTTAATTTTGAAATTACATAGCAAATTCATACTTTTCCTATTCCCTTCCCTTCTGAAAATTACTTCTCTACATATTACTATGCTGTCTTCCATATTAATGGCATAATTTTAAAAACATTTTAGATGTTTATGTATACATATATTCCTAAATATAACAATGTAATTTGCTCAATCCATACAAGGTAGTTACATGTATATATGGTTGTAGAATTTTCCATTTGGTATTGGATAATAAAGTTAAATTACTTCTCTTGGTATTTCTTCTCTCAGCATTCTCAGAAGACTGTAAATGTTGATATAGCATTGAGTCCTTGTTGGCCCTGTTTTCAGTCCATATTTAAGCATTCATGATGGTAAGAGTTCATGGGTACAGCTTCTGACAATACCGAGGGATACAATCTCAAAACTAACTGGGAGATACTCTATTAAAATCTTTCTCATCCCTTGTCTACAATGATATTATGTGTATAAGAGTACATGCAAAAATTTTCCTTCTCATAAAACAGAAAAAGTTACAACTGGGAACTCAATACTGACTCATCCTAACATACTGAACAAACTTCAACGTCTTTTTTTCTATATTCTTTGTTTACATTCCAAATTATCTTCCCCTTCCCGGTTCTCCACTCCCCATAAGTCCCATAAGCTATCTTCCCTCCACCCATCCTCCAATCAACCCCCTCCCAAATCCCTGTCACAGTTATCCCCTACAATGCTGGAGCAAGACTTTCCAGGACCAGGGACCTCTCCTTCCTTCTACTTGGGAATCATTTGATATGTGAATTATGTCTTGGGTATTCAGAACTTCTTGGTTAATATCCACTTATCAGTGACTGAATTCCATGTGTGTTCTTTTCTAATTGGGTTACCTCACTTAGGATGATATTTTCCAGTTCCAACCATTCGCCTAAGAATTTCATGAATTCATTGTTTTTAATTGCTGTGTAGTATTCCATTGTGCAAAAATACCACATTTTTCTGTATCCATTCCTCCATTGAGGGACATCTGGGTTCTTTCTAGCTTCTAGCTATTACAAATAAGGCTGCTATGAACATAGTGGAGGATGTGTCCTTATTGAATGCCAGGGAATACTCTGGGTATATGCCCAGGAGTGGTATAGCAAGGTCCTCCGGAACTGTCATTCCCAGTTTTCTGAGGAACCACCAGACTGATTTCCAGAGTGGTTCTACCAACTTGCGTTTCTAACACCAGTGGAAGAGTGTTCCTTTTTCTCCACATCCTTGCCAACACCTGCTGTCTCTTGAGTTTTTAATCTTAGCCATACTGACTTGTATGAGGTGAAATATCAGGGTTGTTTTGATTTGCATTTTTCTAATCACTAATGATGCTGAACATTTCTGAAGGCGCTTTTCAGCCATTCAAATTTCTTCAGGTGAAATTTCTTTGTTTAGCTCTGTACCCCATTTTTAATAGGGTTATTTGGCACTCTGGGGTCTAGCTTCTTGAGTTCTTTGTATATATTGGATATTAGTCCTCTGTTGGATGTAGGGTTGCTGAAAATCTTTTCCAAATTTGTTGGGTGCCATTTGGTCCTTTTGATAGTGTCCTTTGCCTTACAGAAACTTTGTAATTTTATGAGGTCCCATTTGTCAATTCTTGATATTAGAGCATAAGCTATTGGTGTTTGTTCAGGAACTTTCACCCTGTGCCCATGTCCTAAAGGGTCTTCCCCAGTTTCTTTTCTATTAGTTTCAGTGTGTCTGGTTTTATGTGGAGGCCCTTGATCCACTTGGAGTTGAGCTTAGTATAAGGAGATAAGAATGGATCAATTCACATTCTTCTGCATGCTGACCTCCAGTTGAGCCATCACCATTTTTTGAAAAGGCTATCATTTTCCACTTGATGGTTTCAGCTCCTTTGTCAAAGATCAATTGACCATAGGTGTGTGGGTTCATTTCTGGGTTTTCAATCCTATTCCAATGATCTACCTGCCTGTCACTGTACCATCCATGCAGTTTTTAACACTATTGCTCTGTAGTACTGTTTGAGGCCCTGGATACTGATTCCCTCTGAACTTCTTTTGCTCTTGAGAATATTTTTAGCTATCCTGGGTTTTTTGTTATTCCAAATGAATTTGAGAATTGCTTTTTCTAACTATATGAAGAACTGAGTTGGAATTTTGACAGGGATTGCATTCAATCTGTATATTGCTTTAGGCAAGATGGACATTTTTACTATATTAATACTGCCAATCCATGAGCATGGAAGATTTTTTTTTTTTCATTTTCTGAGGTCTTCTTTGATTCTCTTCTTCAGAGTCCTTAAGTTCTTGTCATACAGATCTTTCACTTGTTTGGCTAGAGTCACACCAAAATACTTTATATTGTTTGTGGCTATTGTGAAGGGTGTCAATTCCTTAATTTCTTTTTCAGCCTGCTTATCCTTTGAGTATAGGAAGGCTACTGATTTGCTTGAGTTGATTTTATAGCCGTCCACTTTGCTGATGACAAAGTATCAGTAGTATAGTGAAGCGTTACTGAAGAAATCACTGAACATTGGCCTCTCTTCTCCACAGTTACATGTAGATATGTGAATAGGCATGAGTACATAAAATATACATTGCAAATACAAGTCTATTTTATCACATATAAAAATGACTGTTCCAGGTTGTTTCTTCATCCACTTACTTGAAAAACCTTTTTCCAGCTCTTTTATTGTCTATCTTTATTGCTATGCGCTTCTTGTATGCAGCAGAAGGTTAGATCCTGTTTTCATATCCATTTTGTTTGTCTGTGTTATTTTTATTAGAGAATTAAGTCCATTAATGTTGAGATATTAATGAACAGTGTTTGACATGTATGTATATTTGTTTGTAGTTCTCTTAATTCTGCTGGTATGAGATTATATTGGGTGTTTTCTTGCATGTTTTTGGATGTTGTTATCCTTCTATGTATGGAGATTTTTATTATTGAATATATTCTTCATTTAAATTTCAAACATTATACTCATTCTTGCTTTCCCCCTCCCGAGAAACCCCCAACCCACCCTCCCACCCCCTGCCTCCAAGAAGATGCTCTTCCACCCCACACACTACCACCTACACTTCACCCCTTGTAATTTCCCCACACTGGGGCATCAATTATGCCTTCATACAAAGAAGGTCCACTCCTTCCAATGATGCCCAACAAGGCATTCTTTTGCCACACTTTTGGCTGGAACTTTGTGTATCTGTTGGTTTATGGTTTAGGCCATGTGAGTCTTGGGGTGTCTGGTTGGCCTACATCATTTTTCTTCCCCTGGGGCTGCAAAAACCTTTCAGCTCTTCCAGTCCTCCTTCCAACTACTCCATTTTGGACCCTGAACTCAGTCAAATGGTTGGTTGTTAGGATGCGCTTCTATATCTGTAAGGCTCTGGCAGCAGACCTCCAGAGACAGCCATAACAGGCTCCTTTTGATATGCACTTCTTCTCATCCATATTAGTGTCAGGGTTTGGTGGTTGTTTATGGGATGAATCCCCATGTAGGACAGTCTCTTGGCAGCCTTTCCTTCAGTCTCTGCTTCACATATTTTCTCCATAATTGCTCCTATGAAAATTTTCTTCCCTTTCTCAGCAAAACCAAAGCACTCCCACATTGGTATTCCTTCTTCTTGGGATTCCTGTAGTCTGTGAATTATTATTTATTTTGAGCTTTTGAACTTGTATCCACTTATCAGTGAGTGCATAATATGTATTTTCTTTTCTGATTGGGTTACTTCACTCAGGATGACAATTTTTAGTTCCATACATTTGTCTAAGAATTTCATGAATCCATTGTTTTTAATAGCTGAAGAGTATTACATGTTGTATATATACCACAGTTTCTGTATTCATTCTTCTGTTGAAGGACATCTGGGTTCTTTCCAGCTTCTGGCTATTATAAATAAGTCTGCTATGATGACAAGTAAGGATGCTAAACATTTGTTTATCTGTTTCACAGCCATTCAAGTTTCTTCAGTTGACAATTCTCTGTTTAGACCTGTACCACATTTTTAATAGTGTTATTTGACTCTTTGGGAACTATCTTAAGTTCTTTGTATACATTGGGATATTAGCTTTCTATCAGATGTAGGATTGATAAAGGTCTTTTCCCAATCTGTTGGTTACCAGTTTTTTTCTTATGGACAGTGTTCTTTGCCTTACAGAAGATTTGCAGTTTTATGAGGTCCCATTTGTCAATTCTTGTTCTTAGAGCATAAGCTGTTAGTGTTCCATTGAGGAAATTTTCTCCTGTGCCCATGTGTTCAAGGCTCTTCTCCACTTTCTCCTCTATAAACTTCAGAGAATCTGGTTTCAAGTGAAAGTCCTTGATCTATTTGGACTTGAGCTTTTTACAAGGAGATAAAAATGGATCAATTTGTACTTTTCTACATGCTGTCCTCCAGTTCATCCAGCACCATTTGTTTAAAATGTTGCCTTCTTACCAGTGGATGTTTTTAGCTCCTTTCTCAAATATCAAGTGACCTTATGTGTGTGGGTTCATGTCTGGGTCTTCAATTCTGTTCCATTGGTCTTCCTGCCTGTCTCTTTACCAATACCATATAGTTTTAATACTGTTCCTCGGCAGTAGTGCTTGAAGTCAGGGAAGGTGATTTCACAAGGAGAGCTTTGGTTGTGGAGAATTGTTGTAACTATCCTGGGAATTTTGTTATTCCAAATAAATTTGCAGATTGCTCTTTCTAGCTCTATTACAATTGATTTGGAATTTTGATGGGGATTGCATTGAATCTGTAGATTGTTTTCAGCAAGATTGCCATTTTTACTATAGTAATCCTGCCAATCCATGAGCATGGGACATATTTCCATCTTCTGAGATCGTCTTTGATTTCTTTGTCAGAAGCTTGAAGTTCTTGTCATACAGATCTTTTCTTTCCTTGGTTAGAGTCACAGCAATGTATGTAATATTATTTGTGACTATTGTGAAGGGTGTAATTTCCCTAATTTCTTTCTTAGCTTTTTTATCCTTTGAGTAGAGGAAGGCTACTGATTCGTTTGAGTTAATTTTATATCCAACCATTTTGCCAGAGTTCTTTTTTCAGTTTTACGGGTTCTCTGATTGAATTTAAAGGGTCACTTATGTGTAGGGTCAAATCATCTGGAAATGGTGATATTCTGACTTCTGTCTTACCAATCTGTATACCTTTGACCTCCTTTTGTTGCCTAATTGTTCTGGCTAGGGCTTTAAGTGCTATATTGAATAGACAAGAAGAGAGTGAGCACCCTTGTCTAGTCCCTGACTTTAGTGGTATTGATTCAAGTTTTTCTCCATTTAGTTTGATGTTGGCTACTGGTTTGCTGTGTATTGCTTTCACTATGTTTACTTATAGGCCTTGAAATCCAAATCTCTCAAGTCTTTTATCATGAAGGGATGCTGAATTTTGTTGAAAGCCTTTTCAGCATCTACTGAAATGAGCATGTGGTTTATTTCTTTTTGAGTTTGTTTATGTAGTGGATTACATTGGTCAATGTCCATATATTGAACCATCCCTGCATCCCTGGAATAAAGCCTACTTGAACATGGTAAGCTATTATTTTAATGCATTCTTGAATTCAGCTGGCCATAATTTTATTGAGTATTTGTGCATCAATGTTCATAAGGGAAATTGGTCTGAATTCTCTTTCTTTGTTTGGTCTTTATTTGGTTTAGGTTGTTCTTTGAGATGTATGAGGAGATGGTGTCATTACTGTAGCAGACCCTGCAAGTGTCTGCCCAGCAGACAGAATAGGTTGCAGAATGGTGTAAGGGGAAGAAGAAGGTGTAGTATTTGAAAAGGGTGGCGTTTTGGTGGTTACTGGGTAGGAAGCCCTCCTGGACCCCTAGCAGCAGCTCTGACATTTCAGAGGTAGGTGTGGGTTCCTAGCCAATGCCCTGAATACAGCTGTTATTCTAGGATGTATCAGGAAATGATGCCTTCACTGTGGCAGACCTGGAGTCTGCTCAAGGAGAGAGGACAGGTTGTGGAAGGTACAGAAGTAATGGAGGGGGAGTGGCATTCAGGAAGGTAAGGTTTTGGTGGTTGCTGGGTAGCAAGCCCCGCTGGACCTCCAGCAGCAGTTCTGGACTCCAGAGGTAGGAGGGGGTTCTTACAAAATTTCCAGAGTACAGCTGGTTCTCTTGGATGTATCAGGTAACGGTGTCTTCACTGTTGCAGACATGGCAAGAGTCTCCCACAGCAGAAAGGACAGATGGCAGAATGGTTAGAGTTTTAATTTTAGTATTTTATCTGAAGTTTGATTTGTGGACAGATTGTTTGATTTTTGGATATGTCTTGAAATTTCTTATTTTCTCTGTCTGTGGTGGTTGATAGTTTTGATGAGGTTAGTAGCCTAAGTTAGCATCTGTGTTTTTTTTTTTTTTTCAAAGATGTAAGAAATCTGAACAATTCCTTCTAGATTGTAGAGTCTTTGCTCAAAAATCATGTGAGATTTTGACAGGACTGCCTTTTTTATGTTACATGGCCTTTTTTTGCAAAGCTAATCATTTTATTTTTTTATTTTATTCATTCACATTTTATTTTCAAATAATTTTATTAATTATTTTTATACACTCCATATTTTATTTTCCACCCTGCAAACCCTTGTCCACCCTCCAACTCTTTCACATCCCATACCTCCCCCCTTCCCCTTGTCATCATGTAGGTATCCCTACTTCCACTCCACCTGACATCTGAACTCCTTGGAGCCTCCATACTCTTGAGGGTTAGGTGCATCATCTCTGAATGAACACAGACCTGGCAGTCCTCTGTTGTATATGTGCTAGGGGCCACATATCATCAGGTTTATGCTTCCTGTTTAGTGGTCCAGTGTTTGAGAGATCCTGGGGTTCCAGATTAATTGAGAATGCTGGTCCTCCTACAGGATCGCTCTCAGGTTCATTCAGCCTTCCCTAATTCAACAGTGGGGGTCAGCTGATATTCTCTTCCTGCTTACCCCTCAACACTCCCTCTCCTACCTTCACTTTAGCTATATGTGGGAGCTCTTTCACCTATTCACCCACTCCCACCGCACTGTTGTAGCATCCCCCTATACTGAGGCATCAATCCTCCACATGACAAAGGACCTCTCCTCCCATCAATATCAGATAAGGCTATCCTCTGCTACATGTGTACCTGGATCCAAGGCTCACTCTCTGCGTACTCTTTGGTTGGTGTATTAGTCCCTGGAAGCTCTGGATTGCCAAGTTAGTTTATGTTATTCTTCCTATAGAGTTACAATTCCCTTCATCTCCTGCAGTCTGTCCCATAGCTCTGCCATTGGGGTTCCAAGGCTCAGTTTGAGGTTTGTCTATGAGGATCTGCATTTATCTAGGTCAGGTGCTCGTAGAACATCTCAGGGAACAGCCATACAATGTTCCTGTCAACAATCATTTATTGGGGCCAAAAATAGTGTGGGTGATTGGTGTCTGAGGTTAGTTTGGCACAGTCACTGGATGGCCATTCCTTCAGTATCTATATTATTTTTTGTGCCTTAATATGCATTGTTTTTTAATTTTGGTTATTTTATTTATCTACATTTAAAATATTATTCCTCTTCAGAGTTTCTCCTCTACAAATGCCCAATACCCACCCCTCTCTCCACTGCCACTATGAGGACATTCTCCTACATGCCCACCCACTTCTCCCTCACCACCCTAGTATTTCCATATGCTGGGGAATGGAGCTTGCACAGGACAAGAGCCTCCCTTCCCATTGATGCCAAATAAGGTCATCCTCTGCTACATTTCTGGCAGGAGTCCTGGATTTCCCAAGTGTAATATTTGGTTAGTGTTTAAGACTCTGGGAGCTTTGTGGGAATGTGGATGGTTCATATTGTTGTTCTCACTATGAGTTTCCAAACCTTAAACTCTGTCAATCCTTGCCCTAACTTCTCCATTGGGATCCTCTGGCTCAGTCTGATGTTTGGGTGTGTACATATCCATCTCTATTGACTAGGCTCTAGTAGAGCCTACAGAACAGCAAACAGATAGAACCAGAAAAGAAATTCCCATCACATAATAACTAAAATACAAAATTCAGAAAACTAAGAAAGAATATTGAAAGCAGTAACAGAATATGGTCAAGTAGCATATAAAGGGAGCCCCAATAGAAATATACAAATATTCTCAAGAGAGATCTTAAAAGCCAAAAGATCTTGGGAAGATATCATACAGACCCTTAGAAATCAGCCAGCCCAAGCTTCTATATCCATCAAAATTCTCAATTACCATAGAAGGGAGAAACCAAGATATTCCATGACAAAACCAAATTAAAACAAGATCTTTTTCCCAATCCAACCCTATAGAGGATAATAGAAGGACAACACTAACAAAAAGAAGGAAACAATACCTAAGAAGAAGGAAGAAGCTAATCTTTTCACAAGAAACACAAAAGAAAAGAACAGCACAAACATAATTCAAACTCCAAAACAAAAATGACAGGAAGCAAATATCATTGGTCTTTAATATTTCTCAACCTCAAGGGAATATGATTACATTCATTTTCAACATCAAGTAAATAGAGAAAGTGACAGGTACCTAGAATTTGGGGAGGTGATGAATTTGGTCAAAATGCATTGTAAGAAAAAAACATAGACTCTTGAAAATATTACTAAAATCTACAATTTGAAAATAAGATAAATTTAGATAGGATTGAAAATTTTAGATATTTTATGAAACACATCATGAATTGGATGAATGGAATAAGAATTATACTAAAAAATTGGGCAATGTAATTGATGGCATAAAATAGGTTTAAAACAATCCTCCATTAGAAATGCCACATGCAGACTTTACCAAATTAAAGATCAATTATATAGCTTGTATTTGAGTGGCACTCATATCCAAGCTAAAATATACATGAGAAAAAAATAGAGTATGGCCACTTTTCTATATTTTGCCAATTAAAGTTCAGGTTGTAATAAATGCCTGAAGCCAAAAAGAAAACTCGAATGTACATCCAGATATATTTTTTATCAGGAAGTACATGAAAAAGTTAAGATTGGGGGTGGATACAAATCATAATGGCGATGAGTATATAGGGGGCAGTGGCGGCTGTGGCAGTGGCAGCAGCAGCAGCAGCAGCTTATCCAGTGGAGAAGGCCACCACAAGTGGAACCAAGGGGACAGGGTCCAGACAGGCCCTGCGCCCGCTACCACTGGCCACCACTGGTCAGCCGAGCTGTGAGCAGCAGTGGAATTACAGCACTTTTCACAGCACTGAAGCCACATTAAGCCTCTGCCTCCCGCCAGCCAGTTACAAGAGGCTCTCCACCGTCTTCGCTCCCAGATGACGGAGAGATCTGACAGCCCCAGGTATGCAGACATATTCTGAGGCTAACATCTCTCTTGGGTCTAAGCCTGACAGGCAGTTGGCCTGCACCCAGGCCCTAGGCAGCTCGGTGGGCCATCTGTGTGCCAACCCTGCCAGGACAATTTTTACCCAGCAGACTGTCCAGCACTGGCAGGGGACATGCACCACCATCTTGGCTACAGAATGCCAGAGAGCTCTAACAGACAAAGCCAGTTAACAGACATAGCCTGAGGCTAACATCACAGGGGTCTAAGACCAACAGGCATTGGCCTGCACCCAAGTCCTGGGCAGCTTGGTGGGCCACTTATGTGCCAAGCCAGCCAGGAGGTTGTCTGCCAGGCAGACTGCCTAGCATGTGTAGGAGCATGCAGCACCATCTTGGTTACCTGACAGAACCAGATGGCAGACATAGCCCAAGGCAAACATTGCTCTGGCCTAAGGCTGTCAGGCCTTTGCCTGGACTCAGGGCCTAAGCAGCTAGGATAGCCGTGTGTACACCAACCTGGTTGAGGGACCGGCTACCCAGCAGAATGTTCAGCACTCTGCAAAGGTCCCTGCAGGATCCACCATCATCACTCTTGAAGGAGCAAACAGGCATCACCTGGTTCACAGAGACAACTTGGGGAAAGGCACATTAGGTCTCCAAGGGCACCCGAGAAGAGGGCAGCACATCAGCAAGCTGTGCCAGGGAAAACCCAGCCATCCAGTGTTGCAGAAATATCCTTATGGTCTCACAGGAGGCTCAAACACCAGCCAGTGACAAAAATACCAACTAATGCCAGAGATAACAAGATGGCAAAAGGCAAACTTACAGACACTACTAACAGAAATCTAGGCAATATGGCAGCATCTGAACCCAACTCTCCAACAACAGGAAGTCCTGGATACCCAAACACACCAGAAAAACAAGATATGGATTGGAAATCACTGGTCATGATGCTGCTAGAGGAACACAAAAAAGACATAAATGAATCTCTTAAAGAAATATGGGGGAACATGAATAAGTTAGAAACCCATATAATCGACAGACAAAAATCACTATAAAAAGTTCAGGAGAATAAGGCTCAAGAGTTAGACGCCAATAAAGAAGAAATGCAAAAATAAATAAATAAATAAGAAATGCAAGAGAAAGTGAGTCAATTGGCAGAAGTCATGAAAGAGGAAACACTTGAAAACATGAAAGAGGAAATTCTCTTAAAGAATTACAGGAAAAGATAAACAAACAAATGAAGGAACTAAGCAAAACTATCCTGGATCTAAAAGCAGAAGTAGAAACAACTAAGAAATCACAAAGGGAGACAACTTTCCTACAGCTGATAAACAACTTCAGCAAAGTGGCAGGTTATAAAATCAACACAAGCAAATCAGTGGCCTTCCTATACTCAAAGGATAAGCAGGCTGAGAAAGAAATTAGGGAAATGACCCCCTTCACAATAGCCACAAACAATATAAAGTATCTTGAGGTGAATCTTACCAAACATGTGAAAGATCTGTATGACAAGAACTTCAAGACTCTGAAGAAGGAAATGGAAGAAGACCTCAAAAAATGGGAAAACCTCCCATGCTCATGTGTCGGTAGAATCAATATAGTTAAAATGGCCATTTTGCCTAAAGTACTATACAGATTCAATGCAATACCCATCAAAATCCCAACTCAATTCTTCACAGAGTTAGAAAGAGCAATTATCAAATTCATCTGGAACAACAAAAAACCCAGGATAGCTAAAACTATTCTCAGCAACAAAAGAAAATCTGGGAGAATCAGTATCCCTGACCTCAAGCAATACTACAGAGCAATAGTGTTAAAAAAACTGCATGATATTGGTACAGTGACAGGCAGGAGGATCAATGGAACAGGATTGAAGATCCAGAAATGAACCCACACACCTATGGCCACTTGATCCTCAACAAAGAGGCTGAAAACATCCAATGGAAAAAAGATAGCCTTTTCAACAAATGGTGCTGGTTCAACTGGAGGTCAACATGCAGAAGAATGCAAATTGAGCCATCCTTGTCTCCTTGTACTAAGCTCAAATCCAAATGGATCAAGGACCTCCACATAAAGCCAGACACTCTGAAGCTAATAGAAAAGAAACTGGGGAAGACCCTTGAGGACATCGGTACAGGGAGAAAGTTTCTGAACAGAACACCAATAGTGTATGCTCTAAGAGCAAGAATTGACAAATGGGACCTCATAAAATTGCAAAGTTTCTGTAAGGCAAAGGACACCATCAAGAGGACAAATCGGCAACCAACAAATTGGGAAAAGATCTTCACCAATCCTACATCAGATAGAGGGCTAATATCCAATATATATAAAGAACTCAAGAAGTTAGACTCCAGAAAACCGAACAATCCTATTAAAAAATGGGGTACAGAGTTAAACAAAGAATTCTCACCTGAAGAACTTCGGATGGCGGAGAAGCATCTTAAAAAATGCTCAACTTCATTAGTCATTAGGGAAATGCAAATCAAAACAACCCTGAGATTTCATCTTACACCAGTCAGAATGGCTAAGATTAAAAATTCAGGAGACAGCAGGTGTTGGAGAGGTTGTGGAGAAAGAGGAACACTCCTCCACTGCAGTTGGGGCTGCAAACTGGTACAACCACTCTGGAAATCAGTCTGGCGGTTCCTCCGAAACCTGGGCATCTCACTTCCAGAAGATCCTGCTATACCACTCCTGGGCATATACCCAGAGGATTCCCCACCATGTAATAAGGATACATGCTCTACTATGTTCATAGCAGTCCTATTTATAATTGCCAGATGTTGGAAAGAACCCAGGTATCCCTCAACAGAATAGTGGATACAAAAAATGTGGTATATCTACACAATGGAGTACTATTCAGTCATTAGAAACAATGAATTCATGAAATTCTTAGGCAAATGGATGGAGCTAGAGAACATCATACTAAGTGAGTTAACCCAGATTCAAAAGGTGAATCATGGTATGCACTCACTAATAAGTGGTTATTAACCTAGAAAACTGGAATACCCAAAACATAATCCACACATCAAATGAGGTACAAGGAGAAAGGAGGACTGGCCCCTGGTTCTGGAGAGACTCAGTGAAACAGTATTTGGCAAAACCAGAACAGGGAAGTGGGAAGGGGTGTGTGGGAGGACAGGGAAAGAGAAGGGGACTTAAGGGACTTTCGGGGAGTGGGGGGCTAGAAAAGGGGATATCATTTGAAATGTAAATAATTTATATCGAATAAAAAATAAATAAAAAAAAGGAGACAACTTTGCAGATAGAAAACATTGGGAAGAAATCAGGGGCAATAGATGCAAATATCAACAACAGAATACAAGAGATAGAAGAAAGAATCTCAGATGCTGAAGATACCATAAAAACCATTGAATCAACAGTCAAAGAAAATTCAAAATGCAAAAAGCTTGTAACCCAGAACATCCAGGAAATCCAGGACACAATGAGACGACCAAACCTAAGGATTGTAGGTATAGATGAGAGTGAAGATTTACAACTTAAAGGTCCAGCAAATATCTTCAATAAAATTATGGAAGAAAACTTCCTTAACCTAAAGAGAAAGATGCCCATGAACATACAAGGAGCCTACAGAACTACAAACAGACTGGACCAGAGCAGAAATACCTTCCACCACGTAATAATCAAAACTCCAACTGTACTAAACAAAGAAAGACTATTGACGGCAGTAAGAGAGAAAGGCCAAGTAACATATAATGGAAGACCTATCAGAATTACATCAGACTTCTCACCAGAGATTATGAAAGCTAGAAGATCCTGGGCAGATCAAATGCAGACTTAAAGAGAACACAAATTTCAGCCAAGGCTACTATACCCAGCAATACTCTCAATCACCATAGATGGAGAACCAAGATATTCCATGACAAAAGCAAATTTACACAATATCTATCCACAAAACCAGACCTACAAAGAATAACAGGAGGAAAATTCCAATACAAGGAAGGAAACTACACCCTGGAAAAAGCAACATAGTAACATTCTTTCATCAAACCCAAAAGAAGATAACCACTCAAATATAAAAATAACATCAAAAATGACAGGTAGTAATAATCACTATTCCTTAATTTCTCTTAACGTCAATGGACTCAACTCCCCAATAAAAAGACATAGACTAACAGACCTGATAAGGAAACAGGACCTTACATTTTTCTGCAGACAAGAAACACAATTCAGTGTCAAAGACAAAAACTACCTTAGAGTAAAAGGCTGTAAGACAATTATGTAAGCCAATGGTCTCAGGAAACGAGCTGGAGTAGCCATTCAAATATCAGGTAAAATTGACTTTCAACCTAAATCATCAAAAGAGACAGGGAAGGACACTTCTTGCTGGTCAAAGGAAAAATCCACCAAGAAGAACTCTCAATTCTGAACATCTAGGCGCCAAATGCAAAGGCACCCTCATTCCTAAAAGAAAATTTACTAAAGCTCAAAGCACACATTACACCTAACACAATAATTGTGAGTGACTTCAACACACCACTCTCTACAAAGGACCAATCAGGAAAACAGAAACTAAACAGGGATATGGTAAAACTAATTGATGCTTTGGACCAATTGGTTTTAACTGATATTTATAGAACATATCAACCTAAAGCAAAACAATATACCCTTTTCTCAGCACCTCATGGTACCTTCTCCAAAATAGACCATATAATTGGTCACAAGACAGACCTCAACAAATATAAGAAGATCGAACTACTCCCATGCCTTCTATCAGCTCACTATGGAAGAAGAGTGGACTTCAATAGCAACAAAAATAACAGAAAGCCTACATATATATGGAGGCTGAACAACACTCTACTCAATGACACCTTGGCCAAAGAATAAAGAAAGAAAGAAATCAGAGACTTTTTAGAATTTAATGAAAGTGAAGGCACAACATAGCCAAATCTTTGGGACATAATGAAAGCAGTGCTAACAGGAAAACTCATAGCCCTGAGTGCTTCCAAAAAGAAATGGGAGAGAGCATACACTAGCAGCTTCATGGCACATGTGAAGCCTCTGGAACAAAGAGAAGCTAATTCACCCAGGAGTAGAAGAAGACAGGAAATCATCAAACTCAGGGCTGAAATCGATCAAGTGGAAACAAAGAGAACCATACAAAGAATCAACAAATCCAGGAGCTGATTCTATGAGATAATCAACAAGATAGATAAACCCTTAGCCAGACTGACCAAAGGGCACAGAGACAGTATCCAAATTAACAAAATTAGAAATGAAAAGAGGGATATATCAACAAAAACTGAGGAAATTCAAAAAATCATCATATCCTACTACAAAATGCCTATACTCAACACAACTGGAAAATCTGGAGGTAATGGACAATTTCCTAGACAGATACCAAATACCAAAATTAAATCAGGACCAAATAAATCATATAAACAGTTCCATAAGCCCTAAAGAAATAGAAGGTGTAATAGAGTCTTCCTACCAAAAAAAGCACAGGACCTGTAGTTGCCAGCAGCTACAGGTGAACTGGAGACCTGGAAGAGAATTCTGGGGATATACGGGGAGACAAGGAAAGAGAAATGAGTCAGGATGACATTAGCCAATCATGACCCAAGCTTTATTATTATTTAGTCAATATATACCCTTTAGAATTAAACTCTGCCCCCAGACTTCAAGGAGAGATCTGAGAACTCATTGGCTCCTCTCTCAGCTGGTTGTCTACTGGGATTAAAGGACTTCATGTCTAACAGGTCCAGGATGCTTACAGGTGAGACTGCCCTGAGGCTGCCTTGACTTCCAGATGAAAGCAGCTGTATTGTTCTCAGAAGAACAAAGGCCAGGGACAACACAAGAGGAAGGCATGGGGACTGGTGGCCAGGAATGTCACAGACTGGGGGGGGGGCTTATGTGAATTTTGGGGAGTGGGGAGCCAGAAAAGTGGAAATCATTTGAAATGTAATTAAAAATATATCGAATTTAAAAAATAAAAAATAAAAAAAAGGAGAATTTGCAAAAAAAAAAAAAATTAACTCAAACAAATCAGTAGCCTTCCTATACTCAATGGATAAACAGGCTGAGAATGATATTAGCTAAATGACATATTTCACAGTTTTCACAAACAACAAAGAGTATTGCCAGGCACTAGACCCAGCAGAGGTATTTTTTCTTCTTGTTTCTTCTTGAGGCAGCAGAAGGGGGAAGAGTCTAGGCAGGGGGGTTGGTAGGCGCGGTGGGGGGTGGTTGTAAGACTCTATTTTATGAAATTCTGGGGTAAGACTTTGTCTTAGGGAAAATGTAGGATTGCTGTATAATAAGTTTATTTATCTACATGTAAGTTACTATGCTAATGTTTCAGCCTTGTTTCCTATAATCTTCTGAGGCCAGAAACTGCAGTTTCTGGCAATTAGCACCTCTTCCTCAAACTGCTAGAGATTAGATAAAGTGCCTTTGTACTGTCTCCACAGGAACTTCAGGGCTCTAACTTTCACCCTGCTAGTCAGAATTCACAGTGAAAAAAATGGGACACTTAAAGAAGTGGTTAATGAGTTTATTACTAAGTTGTAAAGAGTTTCCTATGAAAGCTATCAAAGAGGTAAACGTGGAAAGATACTAATTGGAGAAAGGGAAAAATTCTTCTAAGTGGGAAAAGGTAAAAAGTGAGAGAGGCCAGGAGGGGGGATATGTTCTCTTTATTTTCTTCAGTACTTACATATCTTTCAAGACACATGATCACATTTTACAAAATTCATTGCAAGTTCACTCAAAATGCTGTCATAAATTGAAATGGAAGATTACACCAGAGAATGTTTACATGCATATCTGGTAAGAGTATCTATCATTTGTCTTCTCTACAGGTTTGTAGAAAGTTTAAAACCATAACTAAGTTATAAGTGATATTTTGTATAGATAAACCCAGTTAATAGTTTCTCTTCTGTTCTAGCACCTTTAATAAAGGATAAGCAAGCTGAGAAAGAAATTAGGGAAATGGCACCCTTCACAATAGCCACAAACAATATAAAGTATCTTGATGTGACTCTAACCAAACAAGTGAAAGATCTGTATGACAAGAATTTCAGGACTCTGAAGAAGGAAATGGAAGAAGACCTCAGAAAACAGAAAAAAATTCCATGCTTGTGGATTGACAGGATTAATATAGTAATAATGGCCATCTTGCCAAAAGCAATATACATATTCAATGCAATCCCCATCAAAATCCCAACTCAGTTCTATATAGAGTTAGAAAGAGCAATTCTCAAATTCATCTGGAATAACAACAACAACAACAACAAAAAAAACAAAAACAACAAAAAACAAAAAACAAAAAAACAAGATAGCTAAAACTATTCTCACCAGTAAAAGAACTTCTGGGGAATCTGTATCCCAGACTTCAAGCAGTACTACAGAGCAATAGTGCTAAAAACTGCATGATATTGGTATAGCGACAGGCAGGTAGATCAATAGAATAGAATTGAAGACCCAGGAATGAACCCACACACCTATGGTCACTTGATCTTTGAGAAAGGAGATAAAATCATCCATTGGAAAAAAAGATAGCCTTTTTAACAAATGGTGCTGGTTCAACTGGAGGTCAGCTTGCAGAAGAATACCAATCGATCCATTCTTATCTCCTTGTACTAAGCTAAACTCCAAGTGGATCAAGGACCTCCACATAAATTCAGACACACTGAAACTAACAGAATGGAAACTGGGGAAGAGCATTGAGCACTTCGGCACAGGGAAAAATTTCCTGAACAGAACAGCAATAGCTTAAGCTCTAAGATCAAGAATTAACAAATGGGAAATCATAAAATTACAGTTTCTGTAAGGCAAAGGACACTGTCAATAAGACAAAACAGCAACCAACAAATTGGGAAAAGATCTTCACGAACCTACATCTGACAGAGGGCTAATATCAAATATATACAAAGAACTCAAGAAGTTAGACTCCAGAGGGCCAAATAACCCTATTAAAAATGGGGTACAGAGCTAAACAATAATTTTTCACCTGAAGAATTTTGAATGGCTAAGAAGCATCTTAAGAAATGTTCAACATCCTTAGTCATTAGGAAAATGAAAATCAAAACAACTCTGAGATTTCTCCTCACACAAATCAGAATAGCTAATATTAAAGGTTCAGAAGACAGCAGGAGCTGACAAGGATGTGGAGAAAGAGGAACACTCCCCACTGCTGGTGGGATTGCAAGCTGATACAATCACTTTGGAAATCAGTCTGGAGGCTCCTCACAAAACTAGGCATGACACTTCTGGAGGACCCTGCTAAACCATTCCTAGGCATATACCCAGAGGATTCCCTGGCAAACAATAAGGACACATTCTCCATTATGTTCATATCAGCCTTATTTATAATAGCCAGAAGCTGGAAAAAACCCAGATGACCCTCAATTGAGGAATGGATACAGAAAATATGATATATTTACACAATGGATACTACTCAGCAATTAAAAACAATGAGTTCACCTGAGGCCTCTGGCAGGAGCCATCAAATCAACTCTCTCCGCTTCTGGATCCAGATCAGCCTGAGTGGCAACACCACATCTCCAGGTCCTGCAAGAGGCTAGAGGGGCTTCCAGGCGGCCAGCAGGAAGAAGTCTGTGTGCTCCAGTGAATCCAGCGGGCCCCAGCGGGAGCCTTCGGGTGCCTGCTTTGGGATCTAAACGGCCAGGGCCACAGCGCTCGGTCTACAGGAAGTGCAGGAGACCCAGTGTGCACCCAGAGGCAGTCTGGGAGCTCGAAGCATGGTGTGCTCCTGCTGCCCAGAGCTTGGGTCCCAGTCCTGAGGCCTCTGGCGGGAGCCCTCAGATCAACTCTCTCCGCTTCTGGATCCAGATCAGCCTGGGCGGTGGCACCACATCTCCAGGTCCTGCAAGAGGCTAGAGGGGCTTCCGGGCGGCCAGCAGGGAGAAGTCAGTGTGCTCCAGTGAATCCAGCGGGCCCCAGCGGGAGCCTTCGGGTGCCTGCTTCGGGATCTGAACAGCCTGGGAAGCAGCACCCTGTTTACAGGCAGTGCAGGAGGTAAGCAGTGCATCAGAGGCCAACTGGGAAGGGGCAGCTTGCATTGGTGAGTCCAGCAGTGACAAGACCAACTAACACCAGGGAGAACTAGATGGCAAAAGGCAAACGCAGGAACGTCACTAACAGAAATCAAGGCAATATGGCAACATCTGAACCCAATTCTACTCTACCAGCATGTCCTGGATACCCCATCACACCAGTAAAACAAGATTTGGATTTAAAATCACTGGTCATGATGCTGGTACAGGAACACCTGAAGGACATACTTAAAGAAATTCAGGAGAAAATGGATCAAAAGCTAGAAGCCCTTGCAAGGGAAACACAAAAAATCATTGAGAGAAATCTAGGAGAATACAAAAGCCAACAATGAGGAAATGCAAAAAACACTTAAAGAAATACAGGAGAACTTTGGTCAACAGGCTGAGGTCATGAAAGAGGAAACACAAAAATATCCTAAAGAATAACAGGAAAGCACAAACAAGCAAGTGAAGGAGCTAAGCAAAACCATCCAGGATCTAAAATCAGAAGTAGAAACAAATAAGAAAACTCAAAGGGAGACAACTTTCGAGATAGAAAGCCTTGGGAAGAAATCAGGGGACAGAGATGCAAATATCAACAACAGAATACAAGAGATAGAAGAAAGAATCTCAGATGCTGAAAATTCCATAAAAACCATGGACTCAACAGATAAGAAAATGCAAAATGCAAAAAGCTTGTAACCCAAAATATCAAGGAAATCCAGGACACAATGAGAAGACCAAACCTAAGGATTATAGGCATAGATGAGAGTGAAGATTTACAACTTAAAGAGCCAGCAAATATCTTCAATAAAATTATGGAAGAAAACTTCCCTAACCTAAAGTGAGTGATGCCCATGAATATAAAAGAAGCCTACAGAACTCCAAAGAGACTGGACCAGAACAGAAAATACTTCCTGTCACATAATAATCAAAACACCAAATGTTCTAAACAAAGAAAGAATATTAAAGGCAGTAAGAGAAAAAGGCCAAGTAACATATAAACGAAGACCTATCAGAATCACAGCAGACTTTTCACCTGAGACTATGAAGGCTAGAAGGTCCTGGGCAGATCACATGCAGACTCTAAGAGAACACAAATGCCAACCAAAACTACTATATCCAGCAAAACTCTCAATCACTGTAGAAGGAGAAACTAAGATATTTCATGACAAAACCTAGTTTACCCAATATCTATCAACAAATCCAGCCCTACAAAGGATAATAGGAGGAAAACACCAATACAAGGAGGGAAACTTCACCCTGGAAAAAGCAAGATAGTAACCTTTCATCAAACTCAAAAGAAGTTAAGCAATCAAATTTAAAAAATAACGTCAAAAATGATGGAAAGTAACAATCACTTTTCCTTAATATCTCTTAACATCAATGGACTTAATGCCCCAATAAAAAGACACAGACTAACTGACTGGATACGCAAACAATACCCTACATTTTGCTGCTTACAGGAAACACACCTCAGGGTCAAAGACAAACACTACCTTAGAGTAAAAGGCTGGAAGACAATTTTACAAGCAAATGGTCGCAGGAAACAAAATGGACTAGCCATTTTAATATCAGATAAAATTGACTTTCAACCCAAAGTAATCAAAAGATACTCTGAGGGACACTTCTTGCTGGTCAAAGGAAAAATACAACAAGAAGAACTCTCAATCCTGAACATCTATGCTCCAAATGCAAGGGCACCCTCTTTCGTAAAAGAAACTTTATTAAAACTCAAAGTACACATTGCACCTAACACAATAATTGTGGGTGACTTCAACACTGCACTTTCCTGAATGGACCAATCAGGAAAACAGAAACGAAACAGGGATACAATGAAAGTAATTGAAGCTTTGGACTAATTAGATTTAACAGATATATAAAGAACATTCTATCCTAAAACAAAAGAATATACCTTTTTCTCAGCACCTCATGGTACCTTCTCCAAAATCGACCATATAATTGGTCACGAGAGAGACCTCAACAAATATAAGAAGATCGAACTAATCCCATGCCTCCTATCAGATCACTATGGAGTAAAAGTGGTCTTCAATAGCAACAGAAACAACAGAAAACCCACATACACGTGGAAACTGAACAATACTCTACTCAATGATACCTTGGTCAAGGAAGAAATAAAGAAAGAAATTAAAGACTTTTTAGAACACAATGAAAATGAAAACACAACATACCCAAATCTATGGGACACAATGAAAGCAGTGCTAAGAGGAAAACTCATAGCCCTGAGTGCCTCCAAAAAGAAAATGGAGAGAGCATACATTACCAGCTTAATGACACACCTGAAAGCCCTAGACCAAAAAGAAGCTATTTCGCCCAGGAGGAGTAGAAGGCAGGAAATCATCAAACTCAGGGCCGAAATCAATCAAGTAGAAACAAAGAGAACCATACAAAAAATCAACAAAACCAGGAGCTGGTTCTTTGAGAAAATCAACAAGATAGATAAACCCTTAGCCAGACTGACCAAAGGGCACAGAGAAAGTATCCAAATTAACAAACTTAGAAATGAAAAGGGAGATATAACAACGGAAACTGAGGAAATCCAAAAAATCATCAGATCCTACTACAAGAGCCTGTACTCAACACAACTGGAGAATCTGGAGGAAATGGACAATTTCCTTGACAGATACCAAATACCAAAATTAAATCGGGACCAACTAGACCATCTAAACAGTCCCATAATGCCTAAAGAAATAGAAGGAGTCATAGAAAGTCTTCCAACCAAAAAAAGCACAGGACCAGATGGCTTCAGTGCAGAATTCTACCAGACCTTCAAAGAAGAGTTAACACCAATACTCTTCAAACTATTCCACAAAATAGAAACAGAAGGAATACTACCCAATTCCTTCTACGAAGCCACAATTACGCTGATACCAAAGCCACAAAAAGATCCAACAAAGAAAGAGAACTTCAGACCAATTTCCCTTATGAACATCGATGCAAAAATACTCAATAAAATTCTTGCCAACCGAATCCAAGAACACATCAAAACGATCATCCACCATGATCAAGTAGGCTTTATCCCGGGAATGCAGGGTTGGTTCAATATACGGAAATCAATACAATCCACTACATAAACAAACTCAAAGAACAAAACCACATGGTCATTTCATTGGATGCTGAAAAAGCATTTGACAAAATTCAGCATCCCTTCATGCTTAAAGTCTTGGAGAGAACAGGAATTCAAGGCCCATACCTAAACATAGTAAAAGCAATATACAGCAAACCGGTAGCCAGCATCAAACTAAATGGAGAGAAACTTGAAGCAATCCCACTGAAATCAGGGACCAGACAAGGCTGCCCCCTTTCTCCTTATCTTTTCAATATTGTACTTGAGGTACTAGCTCGGGCAATTCAACAACATAAGGAGGTCAAAGTGATACAAATTGGAAAGGAAGAAGTCAAACTATCATTATTTGCAGACGACATGATCGTCTACCTAAGTGACCCAAAGAACTCCACTAGAGAGCTCCTACAGCTGATAAACAACTTCAGCAAAGTGGCAGGTTATAAAATCAACTCAAGCAAATCAGTGGCCTTCCTATACTCAAAGGATAAGCAGGCTGAAAAAGAAATTAGGGAAATGACCCCCTTCACAATAGCCTCAAACAGTATAAAGTATCTTGGGGTGACTCTTACCAAACATGTGAAAGATCTGTATGACAAGAACTTCAAGACTCTGAAGAAGGAAATGGAAGAAGACCTCAAAAAATGGGAAAACCTCCCATGCTCATGGATCGGTAGAATCAATGTAGTTAAAATGGCCATTTTGCCTAAAGCACTATACAGATTCAATGCAATACCCATCAAAATCCCAACTCAATTCTTCACAGAGTTAGAAAGAGCAATTATCAAATTCATCTGGAACAACAAAAAACCCAGGATAGCTAAAACTATTCTCAGCAACAAAAGAAAATCTGGGAGAATCAGTATCCCTGACCTCAAGCAATACTACAGAGCAATAGTGTTAAAAACTGCATGGTATTGGTACAGTGACAGGCAGGAGGATCAATGGAACAGGATTGAAGATCCAGAAATGAACCCACACACCTATGGCCACTTGATCCTCGACAAACAGGCTGAAAACATCCAATGGAAAAAAGATAGCCTTTTCAACAAATGGTGCTGGTTCAACTGGAGGTCAGCATGCA
The DNA here is from genome assembly GCF_947179515.1 of Apodemus sylvaticus. Taxonomy (NCBI): domain Eukaryota; kingdom Metazoa; phylum Chordata; class Mammalia; order Rodentia; family Muridae; genus Apodemus; species Apodemus sylvaticus. The sequence continues at coordinate 120,967,351 of NC_067472.1, forward strand.
GAAGAATGAGAATTGATCCATCCTTGTCTCCTTGTACTAAGCTCAAATCCAAATGGATCAAGGACCTCCACATAAAGCCAGACACTCTGAAGCTAATAGAAAAGAAACTGGGGAAGACCCTTGAGGACATCGGTACAGGGAGAAAGTTTCTGAACAGAACACCAATAGCGTATGCTCTAAGAGCAAGAATTGACAAATGGGACCTCATAAAATTACAAAGTTTCTGTAAGGCAAAGGACACCATCAAGAGGACAAATCGGCAACCAACAAATTGGGAAAAGATCTTCACCAATCCTACATCAGATAGAGGGCTAATATCCAATATATATAAAGAACTCAAGAAGTTAGACTCCAGAAAACCGAACAACCCTATTAAAAAATGGGGTACAGAGTTAAACAAAGAATTCTCACCTGAAGAACTTCGGATGGCGGAGAAGCATCTTAAAAAATGCTCAACTTCATTAGTCATTAGGGAAATGCAAATCAAAACAACCCTAAGATTTCATCTTACACCAGTCAGAATGGCTAAGTTTAAAAATTCAGGAGACAGCAGGTGATGGAGAGGGTGGGGAGAAAGAGGAACACTCCTCCACTGCTGGTGGGGCTGCAAATTGGTACAACCACTCTGGAAATCAGTCTGGCGGTTCCTCCGAAAACTGGGCACCTCACTTCCAGAAGATCCTGCTATACCACTCCTGGGCCTATACCCAGAAGACTCCCCACCATGTAATAAGGATACATGTTCTACTATGTTCATAGCAGCCCTATTTATAATTGCCAGATGCTGGAAAGAACCCAGGTATCCCTCAACAGAAGAGTGGATGCAAAAAATGTGGTATATCTACACAATGGAGTACTATTCAGCCATTAGAAACAACGAATTCATGAAATTCTTAGGCAAATGGATGGAGCTAGAGAATATCATACTCAGTGAGGTAACCCAGACTCAAAAGGTGAATCATGGTATGCACTCACTAATAAGTGGATATTAACCTAGAAAACTGGAATACCCAAAACATAATCCACACATCAAATGAGGTACAAGAAGAAAGGAGGAGTGGCCCCTTGTTCTGGAAAGACTCAGTGAAACAGTACTCAGCAAAACCAGAACGGG